>NC_042297.1:5986375-6226375 GCF_901000725.2 Takifugu rubripes | reverse complement strand
TCACACGCTGAACAGACAAAGACACCGGGTTTAACAGACGGTGAGGCCATGCTAGCGCTAATAATCGGCGAAGCCCTGTATTTGTTTAATATTGGTTGTTTCTCACTGTTGTTATCACGTGACTAGAATGTCCCAAGTGTTCAAATTTTAATTAAAGTGAATACAATACACAAAGTGTTCAATATTAAGTGAATACAACACCCCGTGCACAATGCAACCAACGAACGATTGAGAAGACAGGAAGTGACGCAATACGTTACCAGCTGACGCAAAGCCTCTGTTCGCCCCTATGCTATGCATACAAGAACAGCCTAGTCTTTACTATCAGATTTCATGTTGGTCATCCAGGTGTCATCCATTTCTTTTGTTCTGTCTTTTTATGAGACTTCACTATTGAAAAAAGAGCGTGTGAATACTTTACGTAAATAGATATACAGATATAGGGAAACAGAGAGTGCTACATTAGCTTGATTGTACTGACCCAAAGCCTGTCCAACAGATGGATGGGACAGCTCTGCCTGGGTCCAAGGACGAGACTCATAGTACAAGGCAATTTCAGACCAGCTATTGAAGAAGCTGCAGACTTAAACATACACTCCTCCTGGGGCAGCAGTGTTTGAACTTTGGAGCTTTTGACAAAATGGAACCCAAACTCATGCTGTTTGTACAGATGCTGCAATACAATGATTTATTCCTGTTTTTAAAGAAAATTAACCTAATTTAAATATTAAATCAAACATAAGCAACACAATAATAATATATATAGCACAGTACAGAAGCTGCTTGTGGTAATTGTTTTGATGTGTATTGTCTTTTCTTTTTTGGAGCAATCTGTTTGCATACATATTTAGGATGGAGAATATTCAGCAGTATACATTATTGTCTTCAAACCTTTCCTGTGATAAAGATATATTTAAAAATAGTTTTTCTTTACATGTTATTGCCTCCAAATAAAATATTTTTTAGAAAACAGTGATTTTCAGATTTAACAACATGATACAGGAAACCTCAGGCCATGCACCAAAGCTGTCTTCTTCCCACCTTGATTCACTGTACAGTATTACCCTATATGTGCCAAAGATGCATAAATACATGAAGTATTAATTAAGTTGAAAGAATTAAGATGACATTCTGACGATGTTCACCTCCATATTCAGACTTCCACCTTTCTTGCTTGTGTAATTTGTCTTTCAGAATTTGGGTAAATATAACAAACAAAGTGATTACCCCCTCCCCTCCCTCCCCTTTAATAAAGCTTCCTATGCTATCACCGTAACTAATTTATGTGGTATTAAGAATATCATTTTGAGTTCAACCGTGACTTAACTCAGTGGTCCACCTCTGCATCTGCATGTAGTGATACTACCGCTTTAACAGGACGGTCCGACAATGACGTTGGGAAGCGGGCTTACGGAGCAGAGGCGTCTGCTGCAGCCGGACCTCTCTCCCACCCAGAACCAGAACAGCTTACTAAGGACCGCCACGCTCCGCTTACCCTAACATTTAGCTCTTCAGACCGCCATGAGAGACTACTCAGCGACACCGAGCAATGGAGGCACTTGCATACCATGCTGCCAAGTCTCTGTCTTCGCCTTTACCGCATTTCTCATCCTTGCAGAGAGGACGGCATGTGAGTCCTGACATGCGCATACATGACACGGACACTTTGGTGGTATATGATGTTCATGCGCAGGCCTGTTCTTGACTTTAGAGGTATGCGTTCAATAACAGATGAACATGGATCTTGGAAAATATATTTTCTGAATGAGACAGATGGATTTCAGATTGCATGCATTAGTCTGCCATAAGCCATTATGCTTATATCTCAGCCTTTAATAATTATACAGCATCTGCAGGCAGCAGTGCACCTTTTCCCTATTGGCTGTTATGAAATCATCGATGCAGTAAAAACTGCAGAGTCATACACACTTTTCCAACTTTTCCTACACATCTTGTTGAAAGCACCTCAAATTACATGTTTGGAGTAATAAAGGACGACTAATGAAGTGCCGCAGACCAATGTGGTGAACATGGGAAACTGTTTAATGACCACATTAGATTTTTCCAACAAGCACAGTGTCATTTATTTTATTAATTAGTGTTCAATGAAAATAACTTTTAATATTTCCATTTTTTTCCTCCAGTGATCTACTGCTTTGTTTATTACTTGTGGGTGGGTCACAACTACTGCTATGCCTATTTAGCCGGCTTCACCGCTTTGTTCCTGCTGCCAGGTGAGAAATCAACTCTTCAGTCCACGCTTACATGAAAACATTGTTTCTCATTGTCATGTCAGAGTCACATGTAAAGAGCATTACTGCACAGAAAAAGGGAAGGCAAAAGCAGAGAAATAATTTCTGATGTACAATAAATACTTAAATTTTCATCATATGTTTCCTAGGGTGGGGTCCTCAATGGCTAAGTTATCTGTGGTACCTGTCAGATGGACACATCTGCAGGAAGTCTCTCACATGGACGCACATCCTGCATCTGGGCATTTTCAAAAGGTTGGCTACTCTTATCAGTGTTTAAAAGACACTTATTAATTTGCAGGGGATAATTCTATAATGATGACTATAGAAATCTAAAGAAATCTCTCAATCTCTCTATCCATCTATCTTCTCTGGCCTGCATAGGCTGTGGGAGTGCATGTGTCAGCCGGATGAGGATGTTTATGGATATATCATGCAGCAGGCTGACATATCGGCCTTACGTCTGTTCGAGGCCTTGGTTGTCACCCTCCCTGAGACACTGCTGCACACCTATGTGCTCATATGTACTGACATAGGACTCAAGTCTCCAGGTATGTGCACGAGGATGATAAACTCTGGAAACAATTATGTGTGTGATTTATCAACTCCCGTGTGTTGTTCTGCATGAATCATGAATTCATCAGCTTTGACTGAAGAAATCACCTAGTCTGGACAACAAAATAATGATGAACACATTCCTCTTTAAGTGTCAGTGGAGCGGTAATATATCTGCCTCATGTAAAAATGAACAAAGCAGTTTGTGAACAGATTTTTGAAACCACCACCATGTAAGTAATTTGGCCTGTTTGACAGAGCAATCATCCATAATTAGTCTATTCAAGGCCAGCCTGATACCAGTAACAAGAAGCCTCCTTCATATGATGGACATCAGGTTGTAAGGTAGGTACATTTGGAATAGACTTATGTTTCTACATTGGAATGAGAGGAGAAGAGGCCAGTGCATGTACCAGAAAAACAGAAAATACAGCTAATGTCCTGTAGACCGGCAGAAACCACTGTGAATAAGGATGAAAGCATGTTAGCCATACATCTGCAGATAATCCCATCAACAGAGAAGGTTTTTCCCTGATACAAATATTTTGAATACAGTGGCATCACCATGAGAGGGTACAGGAACAACTGTGTATGTATTAGCTGTCCTTGAGTACAAATGAGTTGTTCGGTTTCTGTTAAAACTCGATCCGAATGCAGACAGGAGGCAGCCAACTAGGTCTCAAAAAATGTAATGAACCCAAAAAAGCCTTGAATGCTGGAACACTCCCGGAATGGGGAAAAGATCCCATACATAGCATCTCTCTTCACAAAGGTAAAGAAACATGGTGACCTTAAGAGAGGAGCAAAAATCAATAGGACCTACACAGTTCGGCGTATTCCGAACCAGGACCACCTCCTATGACACAGGGGGAGGGCGTAGGGACCAGATCAGACTCTGCAACTGTCTACGCTCGAGAGACATGGAATGTAGGATGTAGGATCTTGAGTGATAGGGCAACCTGAGATTGACAGCAGAGGGGTTAATGATGCCGTCATTCTCAAAGGGTCCGACAAAGTGAGGAGTGGGTTTACGGGGCTCCACCTGTAGAGGAAGGTCCTTTGCTGAGAGCCAGACCTTCTGGCCAAGTTCAGAGATAGGGGCTGGAACACATTGGCGATTGACTTGTCTCTGTGTCTGAAGGGAGGAACACAGAATGACGGAAAGGACCTGTCTCTAAACACTTCTTCAGCAAAGCAGGTTGGCATGCACAAAGGGCACTGGCACTCCGTCCTCCTGAAACTCAAACAGCGATGGTTGATACCTCCGGAAGGCCATGAAGGGTGACAGTCCCATGGCAGCAGAAACCAACAAATTATGGGCATACTCCACTCAAGGCAGAAACAAACTCTGGGACGCTGGATTTCAGCTCATTTCTCTCATACCTCTGATTAGCCCTCTCTGCTTGACCATTTGACTGGGAATGATGATCAGATGAGAGACTCAGAGGCTCACAACGCAGCACAGAAAGCTCTCCAGAGCTTGGATATGAATTGAGGACCTCGGTCAGATACAATTTGCTTCGGAAATCCATGGACGGAAAATATATTGGACCAGAAGATCCCCAGTATCTGCAGCGAAGGGGAGTTTTGTGAGAGGAATTGTTGGGTTCACTCAGACGACCTTAAGGATGAGTTAGCCGCGAGGGAGGAGTCTGGGAACTTGGAAGCGCTCATCGGCCTGGTGACTCGCTTGGACAATCGACTTCGGGAGAGACTTCGGCAGAGGACAAGCAAACGTGCGGTGAGAAGTTCAGGGAGTGTCTCCAGGCTGAGGGGAGCCCCCGTGGACTTGTCAGCCCCTGTCCCCGTTCCAGCTCCTGAGGTTCCTCCCAGTGAACCGATGCTGTTGGGCCGAACTCATCTAACCCGTTCTGAACATCAGCGCCAGCACTCTGCAAGGTTGTGCCTTTATTGTGGCCACGCGGGCCATTTCCTCGCCGACTGCCCGGTGCGGCCAAAAGATTAAGCTCGTCAACACCGGTAGGAGCGTTGGCTAGCGGTTCCTCATCCTGCTCACCTTTGGCCCGCCTAACCCTGTCGGGCACGCTCCTTTGGGGTCAGGAGACTGTGTCTGCGGCTTTCCTGGTGGACTCGGGCGCGGATGACAACTTTATCAGCCAGGACCTGGCCCGGCAGGCCCGCCTTCCCGTCGAGACGCTGCCCAAACCGAAGACCATTCTGGGTCTCGACGGGGAGGTCCTGGCCAGGATAATGCACTGGACCCAGACGATCACCCTTGTTGTTTCTGGGAATCATCGTGAGCAGATCCATTTTTTCCTCACCCGGTCCTTCTCTTCCTGACGTCGAAATCTGCAGAAGTGTACTCAGACAGGCGCACGAACCAAGTTCACCACAAATTGAGACCAGAAGCCAACGTTGCTTTTCAACCTTGTACAAATGGTGTAAACCCGGTAGCTCTGTTCACAGTGTGTCTAATTGTCATGAGGGCCAACGGAAGCGCCTCCACCCAATTTAGTCCCGTTTCCTTCATGATTTTAGCCAATTTGGTCTTTATGTTAGAGTTCATTCGTTCCAGCTTCCCTTGTGATTGAGGGTGGTAAACCGTGCCAAATTTGTGCTTAATTCCCATTGCAATCTCTACTTCTCTCAGGTGTTTGTTCTTAAAATGAGATCCGTTGTCGGACCAGATTATTCTAGGGAACCCGTGTGTTGGTATAAAATGGTTCACCAATGCTTTCTTTACTGCTGCTGCATCCTCCTTACCAGTAGGATACGCTTCGGGCCATCCAGAGCAGTTGTCTACTATGACCAATAAATAGCGCTTGCCCATTGCCCGGTCTCCCATATCAGTAAAATCCATAATTATCTCTGCCTCCTGGGGCCCTCACTGGGAACGCCCCCTTCTCAGTCCTAAAAGTGGATTTTGGATTAAATTGGTTACAAATGTCACACTTCATTCTAATTTGTTCAATCATTTTGTGCAGATCGGGGTGCCACATATTTACACAAAGTCTTTTCATGGCATCCACCCCCACATGCGCTGGACCATGGGCCTCTTCACACATTTGGGCCAGGAATCTGCTCGGAACCACCAGCTGCCCCTTGGGGCCTTTCCACAGAGAACATTGTCCTTTCTCCTCTGTCCCTATCTCCTCCACTGTGGCCCCGTGCTCCTCCCATTGTTGTTGTTCTGTCCATTCTGCTTGCGCTTGTGCGTGCCCCCACTCTTCGAGTGTTCGGGGTCTTAAGTCCTCCCCCTGTTACTGTTCGCCATCCGTTTCTCTTCCATGAACCCAAATCTCTATGTACAACAAAATAACCAAAAGCAGAATCAGTATAAATATTTACAGGTTTTCCTGGCACTGCTGCCAGTGCCTTTTGCAACGCCACCAACTCCGCTCTCTGGGCTGATGCTGGCTCCACCTTCCCTGAGACCACCTTGATAAATCTCTCACCTTCTCTTATCACATCTGCAAACCCTGCTTGTAATCCCTCATCCGTTTTGTGACAGCTTCCATCTATGTACAAATCTATGGCACCTTCGATCGGAGTTACTTTGGTGTCCGGCCGTGCTTTCGCCACTTGGTGTGTTTCTTGGATGCAGTCATGTTGTTCTTCACCGTCTGACATGCACTTTGCCATATTTATCTTAGATTTTTGAAACGTTATGTGTGGTTGTGTTAGGGTGTCTACTGCTGTCTTTTCTCTTCCAGGAATGATGTTGAATGCTGAGGATGCCACAAAAGCTGACACCGCATGGCTGGTGTTAATAATCAATGAGTGTTTTTGCGTACCTTGTACATGGTGGTGCTTTCTGCTCAATTGGGTCAAGAATGATGCTGTAATAACCTAGTACCATCCTTTCCCCCTGTTGTAGCTGATAAAGGCAGGCTGCTGCCATAGTTTGTTTATCAGCTACATCCAAGAAAAATGGTGCGGCATAGTTTGGTTTATTTAGCGCCGCTGCATTGGCCAATAGTTGTCTAATGTCATCAAAAGCAACCTGAGCCTCCGGTGTCCACTCTAAGTGTGACTGGAGATTCCCCACACCCTGTTACTTCATCAAAGCCCGTAGTGGAGCGCTGCGGCCCGCATAGTCAGGAAGAAAATGTCTGGAGAAGTTGATGAGGCCCAGGAAGGCCATCATATCCTGGACCGTATGGGGCTTTTTGTGATGGAGAATGGTTTGTCTCTGTAGGGAAGTCAGCTCTCTGCCTCGCCCTGATATCAAGTTTCCCAGGAAAGTGACCCTTCTCCTTACTAACTGGAGTTTTTATTTTTTGATCAAGAACCCTGCCTGGCTCAGGTAGTGGAGAAGATTGAGTGTGGCTGATGTGCATGCCTCTCTAGAGGTGGATGCTATTAACCGATCATCCACGTACTGAATCAGTACAGTGTCTGGTGGAAGTTTTGGAGATTGCTTCAAAATGTCCCTGAGGATGGTGTTAAAGATCCCAGGAGTTAAAGAAAACCCCTGGGGCATGTATATTGTGCCCCCTGTATGTGAATGCAAAAATGGGTTGCAATTTAGGGTGCAAAGGGAGGCAGAAAAATGCGTTAGTCTGATCGATGACCGTGAACCTCTGGTGTAAGTGGTCCCAATGTGGTGGCTGGATTGGGGACTGGTTGGGGTGCTTCTTTGACTAGGGCGTTGATGGCCCTAAGGTCGTGTGCCATCCTATAGGATTGCCCATCTGCCTTTAGAATGGGTAGGATTGGAGTGTTCCAAGGTGAGGAGGTCGGGTAAATGACACCTGCGGCTAATAAGCCATTCACAGTGTCCTCAATGCCAGGCCGTGCTTCTGTTTTTATAGGATATTGTGGGATAAACACTGGGTCTGTCATGTCAATTTGAAAGGTGACTGGGGCTGTCTGAACGAGACCCACATCTGCCTGATGATTGACCCACATGTGGGGAGGCAGCTCCGTAAGGGCAACCTCTGCCTCTCGGTCATTAGAATCTTCCGCCCCATGATGTCGTTGGAGTTGTCGGCGCTGGAGGACCACAGGTATCTCACAGCTAATTTTGATAAATCTAAATTTAGGATGGCTCGTGGAGGTCCACAAATCTCTGAGTTCCAGTGATACCCAATCTTTGATTGTATTGGCTTCAGCAACCATAGGTCCCAAGGCCTTAGCCTGTCCTCCCATCACTACGGCTAGTGTGATGTGTGGTGCTGAATCAGGGCCCATCTTGTAATGTTGGAGTTGTTCTGGTGTAAGATGCACTGGTGCGGCCACACCCTGCGGTCCCAGGACAATGCCAGATGCAGACACCACCCAATGCTGCCCATCCAGATTAGAATTGAACCATTCTTGATATGTCAGGTTGTTATCTTTATCATAAAAAAGCGTCACATGTGGGGGGTCTGGAGGTGGCGAACAGGCCCAAAACTCCCTGATGAGAGGGCCCCACGTGCGAAACGCAGCCATGAGCGGGTTGTCGTCAGGTCCCGTAAGAAGTCCCCAATAAATGTCAGCAGTGAGGAGGTCCCCGGGGTTTTCTGTGCCCAGCCACAGAAGAGTCTGAGTGTGCGCAGCCTTGTCTGAGCAGTGGAAGGATTCGCCATTGCGGAAGGTGATGATGGTCCCCCCGCCTTGAGCAATGTCAATATTGCAGCCCAAAAGTGTGAAAATGTCTCGCCCCAGAAGGTTAACAGGACAATCAGGACCATAAAGAAACGTGTGGCTGAAAGATTGTGCTCCTATTCGAACATCCAATGGGGCAGTTCATTGCATGTACAGGCGTTGGCCTTCCACTCCCTTTACCTGCTCCGATGACAATGGTGGATCAGTTCCATGTTGCAGTGCAGACCATGTCGCACCCGTGTCCACTAGAAACAGTTTTTCAACACCATCCACCATCAGAGGAAGGAGGGGCTCGGCCAGGTTCCATCCAGTGCCAGCTGGGCCCCTCTACGGGTACATTCCTCGTCCTGGAGGCGGGCCCCATCTGGGTTCGCCCCCGCTTTGAGTCTCTTGGACCCCTCTTCCGGGACCTCTCCTAGCCCTGCAGTTTCTCGCCCAGTGTCCGAATCTACCGCAGTTGCCACACCTGTGACCCGGCGTGGGCCCCTCTGCACACCCCATCGTCCACCACGGTTTTGTCCCCATTGATTGATTGAGGGTGGGGCGTGCTGTGTCATCCCCTGAAAGGCCGCCATTGGCGAGGCCTGAGCACCTCCTGAGTTCTTTTTGCTTGTTTTTTAGCCTGTTCTAGCTGAATGTGTACCAAGGTGTTAGCTGCTGCTTGTTGTGATTGTGCTTGTTGTTGTATTTTCTCCCAGTGTTTCTGTAGCAGGGTGACCAGACACTGTGACCACTGGGGCCATGGTGCTCTAGCCATTAAAGGATTATCTAAAAGTTTTTCTTTTACTGGTGTTGGAACATTATTCAATAGTTTATCTTTAAGCATCACCATCGCAGGAGTATTATCAACTGGGGGCTCCCCCGTCATCTGTAACCATTTCTGGCGAGCCTCGTGTAGCCAAGTCTCTGGACTCCCAGAACCATTATCCTTCCAGCGATGGGAAAAATCTCCGATAGCCGCGGAAGTGTAATCTCAGTGCATCACAGAAAGCGTCGATGTGGTCTGCAAATGGTGTAGTGTCTGGAGCTCTGTTTTCCCCCCGTACTGCGGTGCCTGCCGACTGCTCCACCCCGGCCAGCTTTTCTAATCCCAGCTACAACCATGCGGACATCCCCCAGTGCTAAGGCCACACTCATTGTCAGTGCCTTGAAGGCTGCTATCCACGGTGCTGCTCCATTGGGAAGCGAGGGCAGCTCCAGCCTCAGGGCTGTTAAATCCTGCAGTTTCCATGGTTTATACTGCGGGGCTCCCCCGCCTTGACTGGCCACCAGGGGGTACTGTCCTCCCACAGCTTCCTCCATTCGTGACCTGGTTACAGATCCACCTCCCTGGGTGGGAGGGGCTGGAGTTTCTGATTGACTCGTGGCCCCGCCCTGTGGGGGTTTCCCCACATGTGTTGGGGCCGCCTGCTGTGGGGGCGGCTCCCAGTTAAGCGTCAGCCCGTCACATGCCTTCACTCCGCCTCCAGTGCCTTCTTCCTCATCCTCACTCTCTACCTCATCCTTACGTCTACGCCTGCCTTTCTTCCGTGTCTTAGCTCCACCCTCGTCCCGGGCCTTCACCAACATGTTCTCAATTCTCACTATCCTCTATCATGCTCCGCTGCGCAGCCAACCATCCATCGACCTGTCCGCCCTCCTGCGTTGGGCGCAGTACGAACGGGTTAAGTGAAGACAAAGTCGTCGGCTGTTCTAACTCTCCCACTATCAGCTTAGACATTGCCTTTTCTACCTCTTGCGCTCTGCTGCCTCCAACTGCACCTGCCTCCAACTGCAACTCTCCTCCTGTCACAACTATATTTCCTCCTGTCAACACCGGGTACATTGCTTGACTCTCATTCTCTCTCTTAAGTTACGCTTTTCCCACACACTCGTACTCATCAACTCCGCGTCACATTTATCCTTCTCCTGTTTTATTTCCAGCGACAATCCCCAACAGTGTTTGTAAACTTTTTTGCCATCTTCTATCCCTAAGAATCTGTCTCCGTCCTTGTCCCGAAACATTTTTTATCTTTTTATTGCTTCCTCCCTTTCACCATCAGTTGTTTTGGCCAGATGTCGTTTAAACAGTTTTTCCAGCCAACTGTCGCGGGGCCCCTCACCCCCAGTGTTCTGTGCCTCAGCCATAATTCAGACCGCTCCTCCAGAACCAAGAGAACCGTCTACAAATTCAGACCAATCTGTCCAAAAACCAGGACAAAAGTCCTCCAAACCCGGACCAAGCTGTCCAGAACCAAATTCGGACCAATCTGTCCAAAAAACAGGACCAAAGTCCTCCAAATCTGGACCAAGCTGTCCAGAACCAAATTCGGACCAATCTGTCCAAAAACCGGGACCAATCTGTGGTTACTTCTCAGTCAAAACGGCCAAACGCCTCTCTTTACTCCTTTTTTCCAAAATTTAACGATCAACACGGTTCATTTGACATCATTCAGCAATTTCGATTTAACAGGCAGTGTTTACCTCTTTAGTCAGGCCTTTTCCGGATGATGCCAAAGACCAGTCGATCTGGGCCTTCGACGTGCGTGCCCGTCCTACTCTCCTCTGGAGCAGATCACGTCGGGGTCACCAAATTGACGTCGAAATCTTCAGAAGTGTGTCAGACAGGCGCACGAACCAAGTTCACCACAAAACACGCTCACATAAAGTTTCCCAGTTTACCCCAGTTGATCCTTCTCACATTATCCATGAAACTACCCTACTTTCATTAAAATAGCTATAGCATAAAATGCAATTCACGATATTTTACAACATTCCCCAGGAGTCCTTGGGGCTCCGTGGCTAGCCCGACACAACCCTCAGATCGATTGGTCAACCAGGAGACTGGTGAGCTGGAGTGTGGCCTGCCATAGCAACTGTCTTCGTTCAGCTGTCACCCCCTCTTCAGGGGCCTCGGTTCCTGCCCAGGAGATCCCAGACCTGTCCCGGGTCCCGAAGGAGTACCATGACCTGGGCGAGGTTTTCAACAAGCAGCGTGCTCTCTCCCTTCCGCCTCATCGCCCATATGACTGTGCCATCGATCTCCTCCCCGGGGCCACCTTACTGTCAAGCCGATTGTACAACCTCTCCAGGGCAGAAAAGGAGGCGATGGAGAACTACATAGGGAAGTCCCTAGCATCCGGTCTGATTCGGCCCTCCTCCTCTCTAGTTGGGGCCGGATTCTTCTTTCTGCAGAAGAAGGATAGTTCGCTGTGCCCCTGCATTGAATACCGGGCATTAAACGAGATTACGGTTAGGAATAAGTATCCACTGCCCCTCCTCGACGCAGCCTTCGCCCCTCTCCACCGGGCCCAGGTTTTTTCTAAGTTGGATCTTCGCAGCGCATACCATCTGGTGCGGATCCGAGAGGGGGATGAGTGGAAGACGGCTTTAAACACCCCGTTGGGACATTTTGAATATCTAGCGACGCCCTTTGGGCTTACCAGCACCCCCGCCGTATTTCAGTACCTAATCAATGACATCCTCCGGGACATGCTAAATAAGTTCCTCTTTGTTTACCTGGATGACATATTGATCTTTTCCGACTCGGAGGAGGAGCATGTCCAGCTCGTCCTGACCAGCCTGACGCCCTGTCCCGCCAGTTCGCCTCCGATCCAGTGAAGGCAGATCCGGACCCAATATTACCCCTCTCCTGCATCCTGGGAGCCGCATCCTGGCAGGTGGAGGAGAGAGTCCGTGAGGCCCTGCAATCAGCCCCAGACCCAGGTGGGGGTCCCCCGAACCGGCTGTTCGTCCCGGAGGCAGTACGTTCTGACGTCTTGCAATGGGCCCACGCCTCAAGATTGACCTGGCACCCAGGGGGTCAACTGTTCGCTACAGTTCCTCCGGCAGTGGTTCAGGTGGCCCCCCATGACCCGAGACACCAGAGACTACATTGCTGCCTGCCCCGTGTGTGCTAGGGAGAAAGCATCCCATCAGCCGCCGGCAGGTCTCCTCCAGCCCCTGGGAATGTGTCCGTGGTCGCAGATCACTTTGTCACTGGCCTTCCCCCCTCCGAGGGTCATCAGTGGTCCTCACCATGGTCGATCGTTTTTCCAAGTCTGCCCACTTCATTCCCCTACCCAAACTCCCGGCAGCCACAGAGACCGGGGAGCTCCTGGTTCAGCACGTTTTCTGATTCCACGGGATTCCGAGGGCAATTGTGTCCGACCGTGGCCCCCAGTTTTGCTCGCAGGTATGGAGGGCTTTCTGCTCTGCGCTGGGAGCTTCGGTCAGCCTTACGTCAGGGTACCATCCACAGGCCAACGGGCAGGCAGAGAGAACCAACCAGATCCTGGAGGACGCCCTGAGGTGTGTGGCGGCTCAGAACCCGTCCACCTGGAGCACCTACCTGCCGTGGGTGGAGTACGCCCACAATTCCTTGGTCTCAGCGTCCACTGGTGTGTCCCCCTTCATGGCTGCCCCGGGGTACCAACTTCCGTTATTTGAGGTCCAGGAGGACGAAGTAGCAGTACCTTTGGTGCAGGCCAACATGCGCCGTTGCAGGAGGGTGTGGAGGCAGGTCCGTGCAGCACTCCTGCGGGCCTCTCATCGCTCGCAACAACAGGCCAATCGACACCGGACGCCAGCCCCTTCCTATCAGCCAGGTCAGAAGGTCTGGCTGTCCACCAAGGACCTCCCGCTACAGGTCAAGTCCCGGAAGCTGGCTCCTCGCTTTGTGGGGCCCTTTGAAGGTGGAGCGGATGGTGAACCCTGCAGCCATCCGTCTGAAGCTTCCCCCGACGTTTAAGATACACCCCACATTCCATGTCTCCAAGGTGAAGCCAATCGCGGAGTCAGATCTGGTTCCCCCTCCGAACCTCCACCCCCTCCCCGCATTGTGGATGGGGGGCCTGCCTATACGGTCCGTAGTATCTTGGACGTTCACCTACAAGGTCGTGGTTTCCAGTTCCTGGTCGATTGGGAGGGGTACGGTCCGGAGGAGTGATCATGGGTTCCCCGCCGGTTCATCCTGGACAACAGCCTCCTCCACGACTTCTACCGCGCCCACCCAGACAAGCCTGGTAGGGCTTGAGGGAGGGGGGGATGTTGGATTCCCAGCTTCTGGGAGCTTTCCTGCAGGGGGCATGGTGGAGCCATTCTCCAGCCGCAGCTGGCGCCGCAGGCAGGTGCACCTGCTGTCTATCGGCAATCTAGCCTCCTATTAAAAGACAGAACTCCCGTTTGCCAGCGTTGGAGTGTTTTGTCTTCTTTGCGAAACCCTGACTTCTTGTGGCTTGACTATTGTGGTGAGTTTTCTTTGTGAACTAAGTTTTGGACTATGTCGAGATCTCTACACCTTTCGTGGACCGTACTGTTCTTGATCACCTTCAATAAAGGTGCTTTTTGGACACCATCATCCACTGCGTGTTGCCTGCTTTCGGGTCCTGATACAACCGACCATAACAAGAATGAAGTGGATGGCCTTGGAAAATCAATCAACCATGGTGAGGAGGGTTGTATTCCCATCTAACAGGGGAAGACTAGTGACAAAGTCCATCTGGCTTGACGTCACAGGAACTGGGCCAGTAAGTGAGGAAAAATTTGACCAAGAAAGAGTACCAGGAGTTTAACCTCCTAGTATTCTGGAGGTCGGGCAGGTTCTTATGGTCGGTCCACACTACGAACGGAAGGACGGAACCCTCTACCAGTGTCTCCATTCCCGCAAGGCTAGGACCTCCGTGAGCAGCTCTCTATTTCCGACATAAAAACTTACCTCATCCAGTGTCAGCCATTGACTGAAGAAGGTTGAAAGGATGGATCTTCTGAAGGGCTGGGTCAAGCTGGGAGAGAACAGCACTGACTCCAATGTCCAAAGCATCCACCTTGACCAAAAAAGCCAGTTGGGGTCTGAAAAATCTTTAGTGTAAAAGTTAGTTTGATGATAGGATCAACAACTTTGCTATAATCTTGAATGAACTGTTGATAGAAATTTACAAAAACCAAGAACCATTGTAGCTGTTTACGAGAAGAGGGAGTGGACCAATCTGCCACTGCAACTCACTTTGGCAGGATCTGGCAAGAGTCATCCCTGTCCAACAGTGAGTGACCGAACTGGTGAGAAAGGCGCATTTCTCTGCTTTACCAAAAGTTTCTTCTCCAAGAGATGCTGGAGAAGTAGGTGGTTCCTCTTTTTTCTCAGAGAAAAGGAAGATGTCATCAAGGTAAAGAAAGAGGACCTTGTATAGAAGATCACGAAGGACATCATTGGCCACTGCCTGAGACGTTAGTAAGACCGAAAGGCATTACAAGATACTTGAAGTTGCCCAAAGGAGTATTAAAAGCCATCTTTTATTCATCACCTTGATCGATCAATCAATCAATCAATCAATCAATCAATCAATCAATCAATCTTTATTTGTATAGCGTCTGTTACAATCAGAATTGTTTCTAGGCGCTTTACAGAATCCCGGGGCCTGACCCCCAACAAGCAACATCGGCAAGGAAAAACTCCCCTTTAACAGGAAGAAACCTTGAGCAGGTCAGTAGGTCAGCATACATCTTACGAAGGCGGCGATACCTGTAGATGAATACAGAAGAGGGGGGGGGGGGCAGAAAAACTACACAAGAAATAACATCACTAGTCTACTTGGTGAGGAGGAGAGGAGAGGAGAGGAGAGGAGAGGAGAGGAGAGGAGAGGAGAGGAGAGGAGACAATGACCCAAAGGGGTACCAGAGGCCTGTCAGGTGATCATGTCTAGGACAGTAACTGGAACTACAGAATTACTGATAATAAGCTTTTTCAAAGAGGTAGGTTTTAAGTCTAATCTTAAAAGTAGAGATGGAGTCAGCCTCCCGTACCTGGACAGCTAGCTGGTTCCACAGCAGGGGGGTCTGGTAGCTAAATACTCAGCCCCCCATTCTACCCCTAGAGACTCTGGGGACCACAAGTAGACCAGCATTCTGAGAGCGGAGCGGTCTATTGGGATGATAAGGTGTCACTAGCTCCTCCAGGTAGGATTGCTAGCTAGGCCTCTGAGGACCTTGTAGGTCAGAAGAAGAATTTTAAAAAATATTCTAAATTTAATGGGCAGCCAAAGAAGAGACGCCAGTGTACAAACCAGATGTTACTGTAATTGTTGCGAAGATTGAGCTTAGAAAACATCCAAACTCTAAGGTATGGACTAAAAGCAGTATCCAGGAGATGTAACAGGTACTTATTCTTGGCAGTGATGTTTTCAGGGATCAATAATCTATACACCGTCAGAGAGCCATACTTCTTCTGGACAAAGAAGAGCCCGCCCCTATGGGGGAAGATAAAGGACAGATCAGACAAGTTTACCATGCTAGATGCAAGTCCATGAGCGCCTGGCTAACCAGACAAATTGTTAAGACTAACACGATAATGAAACCCCTGAGGAGCACCAGAGCTTGAAGGAGAAGGTAAAAACAGATCTGGAAGGTGAAGTCCTATATGGCCCCAGTTTGATTTGGATCAAGAGGGGAGTTGTCAAAAAAGATGATTGGCAGCTGATGTATGAATTGTGTTCATACTTTTCTTGTCCCTTACAGCCTCGGTGTGTTTTGCTGTGTGTCTACTGTCTCTTGCCTGGGCCTTGGTCCTTTATGCCCGAGCCTGTTCCCTCATCAGACCAGGACACCTACAGATGACCCCAGCTGCTATCCTTTGTCGACTCCTGTGGAGGGTGGGCTTAAAATCAGTTGTATATTCATATGATGGTGTTGGACACCTGAGCATCATTCTTCTGTCACTCTCCTCATGTCTGTGTTGGCAGGTCAGCATGTTGGGATCAAGGTTTACTGTTCTCATGCTCTTCACACGTGTCTTCAGACAATGGGTCTTGGGCGTCATCGGTAGGTCATGCTTCATCCCACCCTCATTTTCAATTGACTAAATAAAGTGATTTTGTTTGAGATTTTCATCGAACGTATTAAATGTTGTCTTGCTTGTTTCTATAAGGTGTACACTGGCTTGGAGCTACTTTCTGGATGGTGTCGCAGCAGACCGACATCATCCGCTCCACTAGTCGATGGAGACTTTTCAACCTCATTCTTGGGGCCATTCACATCTTCTTTTTCCTCAATGTGAAGTATGGTCAGTCAAGATGTCGCATGGTGGGCTTCTACCTGGTATGTATATGTTTCTGCTCAGTTCATAACAGCGAGTCCAAATTTCATGGGCAAAAAGTGCCAGTGATTTATAAGTTAGTGTTAATTACGTGGGTCTGTTTACATGTTTGTCTTGTGCAGGAACTCCACCCATCTACTTCCTGTTTTTGTTCTATTTTCCCTCCATTTTGTGAATACACCTGTTTTCTATTTGTAGTGATAGTTGGTGGATATTTAAACCAGTCTGCCTTTCAGCCTTTGCCAGATCGTGACTGTCAGGAACCACATAAGAACCCAAATGCGACACACGAGTCTGGCTGAACACCGCTTTATTGTCGGACACAGACAACAGAGAGGACTCACCGGGGAGCGAGCAGAACAGAATAGTCGGGGACAAGCAAGGTCGAGATCGGGCAGAAGGCAGACAGAGTTTACAGGGGAGCAGACTAAACAGAATGGTCAGGAACAGGCAAGATCGGAACCGGGCAGGCAGGCAAACAGGAATACGCTGGAAGGTCATCAGGAACGAATAACGATCTGGCACCGAGTGAGTGTGAGGCTGGAGAATATATACTGGTAGGTGAACTGATTGATGAGTGAGGGCAGGTGAGTGATCAGTGAGTGAGGGCAGGTGAATGATCAGTGAGTGAGAGCAGGTGTATGATCAGAGGGTGTGGTGTGAGCAGGGGAGTGGAAAAGAACTGAGTCCATGGGCTGGAGCAGGGTGTGACACGTGACTGTAAGTTCCATATGCCTTACCTTTGTGAGTATGCAGTCTGTTCTTTTTTGTCAAAGGATTTTTTGTGTTCTGTTGGTGTTAATTAGAGAGAGATCTGTCCACATTATCGAATGGTTGTCCCGCCTTGTTTTCCTGCTGGTTAGTGGATGATGCTGAAGACCTGATTAAATCGTTAAACATTTGAGTCTTACTGCTTGTGGATCCTTCTTCCCCGAAACCTTAACAGTATGATCTGGCCAACCATGGACCCAGTGGATCAAACGCAGATCAAATCCATCCTTATACAGCATGGGATCATGCTTGGTAGGCAACAGACACTAAGTAGAGGAAATTGTTAAGGCAGCCGGTGCTATGTCTACCAGCTTTGCGGCCCTCGTGACCGTACAGCAACTCCAATTTCTTAATACCTAACCATCTATCTTTCAGGGACATGTTCAACCACAGTCCAGTCCGGCTACTTCAGAACCCCGACTACCACCCCCACCCCCCACACACACACCCCCATTCCTAAGGGAACCTGGTACTTGTCGCTCTTCCTGTGATCTAATTTTTCAACTGCAACCATCTTTCCTACAGACCAGGCAAAAGTGGCTTATGTCATAACTCAGCAACTTTCTGCAATTCCTTTGTGACATTTTCAGATGAAATGATGAACGTTTTTGATTAGTCCAAACAGGGGCACCTCGGGAGATGTTGCACATTCGGCAAGGTAAAGGTTCAGTTTCAGATTACGCCATGGAGTTTGGGACGCGCTGACTCAAGTGGATGGAATTCTGAGGCTCAATTCAATGTGGTTTTCAATGGCCTTGCTGAGCTATTAAAGGATGAAATAATAACCCATGAATTGCCCACGTCCTTAGATGTTCTGATTGATCTGGCTATCCGTGTAGATTCCCGACTCCAGCAGCGTAGCAGATGGAGGATTTCAAGGGGCAGCATTAGAGCACCCAGCGAAGAGGTAATGCCTCATCTGGCTAATACTGCCCTGCCACTGAATCCAGAACCCAAGCAGACAAACTATTATCACATCTTGGCTGCAGAGAAACAATGAAGGCACAGCACTGACTTATGTCTTTATTGTGGTGAGCCCAGTCACTACGTGTCCTGCCCAGAAAAAGGCAACGTTCACCAGTCATCCTCATCTCCTATCCCAGCAACTTCAGAGTGGTAGGGTCAGTGACAACAGCGTCTTTAATGGTAGGAAGCTGACAAATGTTATCCATGTATCTGCCCCTGTATCCCTATTGACTTCTGGCAATCATCTTGAATTTATCCAGCTCCATATCATTGATTCCAATAATGCTCCGGTTGAATTAGGTCTTCCCTGGCTCAAGAAAGACAACCTGCACATAGATTGTGTCAGTAACAAGATTCTGGGTTGGAACCCCTACTGCCTGTCCCGTTGTCTTCACCAAGCCCATGTTCCAGTCCCTCTAGTTAAAGATTCCACAGATGAAATGACCTGTCTGCTGTCCCACTTGAATACTTGGACCTTAGGGCTGTATTTAGCCAATTCCAACCTGTGGTCTTGCCCGTACGACTATGGTATTGACCTTTTGCCGGGCAGAATGCCACCTAGGGGTCGGCTCTACTTCCTTTCTCAGCCTGAGACGGTAGCTATGGAGATGTACATTCATGAGTCTTTGGCTGAGGGTATTATCCATCCTTCTTCTTCACCCATGGGAGCCGGTTTCTTTTTGGTTGAGAAGAAGAATGGCTCTGTTCGTCCATGTATCGATTACCGGCGTCTCAATGAGATCACTTCTAAGAAACGATACCCCCTGCCAATCATGTTCTAAGTATTTGAGCTACGCCATGGGTCTTCCATCTATTCCAAGCTGGACCTCCACAATGACTACCACCTTGTCCGTGTAAGGAAAAGAGATGAATGGAACAGCATTTAATACCGCTACAAGTCACTATCTTGTTATGTCTTTTGGCCTAACTAATGCCCCTAAGGTGTTCCAGGCATTGGTCAATGATGTCCTAAGAGATATGATACACAGCCTTTTTTGTTTATCTTGATGATATCTTGATTTTTTTCTCATTCCCTGTCTGACCATACTTGTCATGTACACCAGGTCCTCCAACGCCTCCTGGAGAATCAGCTTTATGCCATGGCAGAGAAGTGTGAGTTTAATCGCAGTTCAGTTTCCTTTTTAGAACATTTAGGAGGCAGTTGAACTGGTTAATTGTCTGGGGTTGAAGAACGGCAAACCTGATGCCCTCTCCTGTCTCTACCCTGTCCTTGGGAATTTGGAGTATTCTGAACCCAGGAACATTCTGCCAGACCACTGTTTTCTCAGGGAAATTCAGTGGAGTATTGAGATCTCGTTGTGCTCCGCCCAACCTTATAATGCAACCCCCAGTCAGTGTCCAGTTAACCATCTGCTTGTCCCTAAGTCTCATCGTTCCCAGGTCCTCCAGGTCCTTCATTCTTCTCAGCTTTCTTGCCATCCTGGAAGGAGATGCACCCTACCCTTCACTGGTAGAAGGTTTTGGTAGCCAAAAATGGGAAAGGATGTCTGTGCCTTTGTTTCCACCTGCTCTGTGTGTGCTCAAAGTAAGACCTCCACACAGCCTCCATCTGGTCTATTTCAACCCCTGTCTTTACCTAAGAGGCCCTGGTCCCATATTGCCATGGATTCTGTTACCGGCCACCTGTCGTATGGTGGTAACACCACCATTCTCACAGTCATTGATTGTTCCTCCAAATCTGTGCACCTGATTCCTTTGGTTAAACTCCCTTTAGCTAAAGAGACTGCTGAGTTGACGATCACTCGTCTTTAAATATCACAGACTTCCTTTTCATGTTGTTTCTGACAGGCCCACAGTTCACTTCTCACTTTTGGAAAGCCTTCTGTAAACCGATTGGTGCTTCTGCCAGTCTATTGAGGCTTTCACCCTCAAAGCAATCATCAGAGGGAGAGGGCTAACCAGCAACTGGAAACCACCTTGCAGTACATGGCATCGAAGAAATCATCCTCCTGGAGCCGCCAATACCGTGGGTGGAATACTCCATTAACTCTCTCGCATCCGCTTCCTCAGGTCTCTCCCCTTTCGAATGCTCCCTTGGCTATCAGCCCCCCTGCCCCCTTCCCTGTCCAGATGGTGGACGTCGGTGTGTCTTTGGCCCAAGCCTTTGTCCGTTGGTGTCACCAGACTTGGAGGATTGTAGTACTAACGGCCTCAGCCAGGATTAAGACTCTTCTCTGTTGTGAGGGACAGCTGGTCTGGCTTTCCACCCGGGACATTCCACTCATGGTCGACTCTTACCCATTAAGATTATTGGTCCTGCTGCAATTTGACTTAAGCTTCCCTCCACCCTCCATTGTGTCCACCCCACTTTCTTTATCTCCTGGATTAAACCATTTATTAGTAATCACCTCTGCGCTGCCCCTAAGCCCCCCTGCCCCGTGAATCATTGACGGTTCAGAGATTTTCACATTTCATCAGCTTCTAGTTGTCCGCCGTCAGGGCTGTGGTCTTCAGTATTTGCTGGACTGAAGGGTTATGGCCCTCAGGAGAGGTGCTGGGTCCCCTCTCAGGACATTTTGGACCTGATTACTTTTTGAGGACCCATCCAGTTCCTCCGTTTAAGAGGGAGGTACTGTGGGCTTCTACCTGATATGTACACGTTTCTGCTGAGTTCATAACAGCGAGGCCAAATTTCATGGGCAGAAAGTGTTACTGATTTGTAAGTTGGTGTTAAGCATGTGGGTCTGTTTAAATTTTTGCCTTGTGCAGAGACTCCATCCATCTACTTCTTGTTTTTGTTCTATATTCCCTCCATTTTGTGAATATTTAAACCAGTCTGCCTTTCAGCCTTTGCCAGATTGTGACTGTAAGTTCCATACTTCTTGCCGGAGCCTTTGTAAGTGTGCAGTCAGATATTTTGTGTTCTGCTGGTGTTAATATGAGAAGAGAAGATCTGTCCACATTATCGAATGTTTGCCCCACCTTGTTTTCCTGCTGGTTAGTGGATGACATTTGTTTTACTGCATTGCCTGCTTGTGGATCCTTCTTCCCTGAAACCTTAACAGAAAGTAAAAAATACACTTCCATTTGGACATGAACCCCCATACCAGTACTCCTTCTCATTATCTGTCAAAAGACATGATGTGAAAAATGATGTGTTGAAAATGGAATGATTCTGTAAATGGACCAACCAACGGTTTAACTAAATGATTTCATGTGTGAGAAACAGACAAGTTCATCCCCTGCACTTCATTTCTGTTTGTTTGTCTTTAGGTCATGTTCATTGAAAATGCTTTTCTTCTTCTGGCCTCCTCTTGGATGTTTACCATGGTGTCCTGGGATACTGTGGGGATTCCAGCTGCAGTCCTCTGTAGTTTCCTGATAGGTGAGATGTGCAATCCTACACTTCAAATAAGAACAATTTTTGGTGGAGGAAAAGGGTTTAATGTCATAAACTTCTGCTTTCTGATTTTGTACATTTGGGGTAAAATGATGACCTTCTCTTACTCTTTCTAACCAGGAGTGATATCATTGGCACTTTACTATCGATTCCTCCACCCAAGGTCTTTTGAGATATTCCAGAGCATTCGCCACAAAGGGATTGGAGGAGCCTGCATGGAACGTGGATCTACACTGTCTTTAGAGGAGAAAGTAACACCCACTTTCCATCGACATGCAACACTCTCTGGTCTGCTCTCAGCCTTTCTGTTCTTTCCATCTGTCTCTTTTTCAGTTAATGTTTGACCAGTAATTTTATCAGGTGGGGGGACTCTCATGGATCTCCCTATCCAATGGGAGGGTTGGAAACATCATCACTGGCTGCTGATCCGCTTGGCCCTAAAAACAGGAGCTGTAACAAGGATCTGGTCATTGTATGGGGAGGGTGGACTGGCAGGACTAATGGGTTTGTCTGAAGAAATTCACTCCCCTGATGACTTCCATGTTCCCCAGGTTCGTGAGCCCTTTGACAATCTGATCATGAATCTTGATCTTCTGTGGATTATCTAAATCCAACAATCATCTCAGATCAATTTAATTTATTCAAATATCTATAAGATTTTTTCATTTATCAGAATCCACCTGCTCGACCACAAGTTCCAAAGAACTCACAACCAGTTCCTCAAACAGCACCAAGAGTGAGCCAAGCTCCAGAGGCAGGATCCTTTTCTCTATGTCTCAACCATCCATCTAAAATTATCAGAGTTATGGACAGACAGCAAATGATATTTGTAAATCATGTAAATGATGCAAAGATTCTGGATTAATGACATGGTAGTTGGAAAAAAAAAAGATTCAGTCTGGCAGTTTGATCAAAGCTAGTGAGATTGCTTCTTCATCTGTCTGTAGTCTGACCCTCTAATCTTTCTCTCCAGGTTAGAGATGTTGTCCAACCCATTAAACCAGCTCAATCAACTGTGATAGCCAGACCAGTAAGAAAAGCTCCACCCACGACCATCCTGGATATAAGAAGGATTCCAGAGATCATCCCAGTCCAGGAGGCCATTCCTGAAGAAAGTGTAGAGGAAGTGTCCAGCGCTCCACCCTCAGAGGAAAAAGGTTTGTCCCATAGTGGGATACAGTACATACATACATACATACACACACACACACACACACACACGCGTCAGGCAGCAAGCACGAGAACCCAAGAGCGACACCAGAGTTCGGTTGAACACAACTTTATTAACAGGAACCAAAAGCAGACAGTATATACCGGGGAACAGGCAAAACAGAGTCATCAGGAACAGGCAGGGTTGGAACCAGGAAAACAGTCAGGCAGGAAAATGCTGGAGATTCATGTGGAACACAGAGGACAATCTGGCAGGGAGGCAGCGTAGCGCAGGGAACTATAAGGGCTCATGATTACAAATTTGCGGTGCGGTGGGAGGGTGGTTGCCCGGGCCTTGCGGAATACCTTGGTTAGGTCGTGATACTAATCTGGAACCCCTGCCAGACCCGGCAGCATGACGGCCGGGGCCGCGGTCGCCCGCGGGGCCGGCGCTGGTCCCAGGCAGGACCGGTAACAGCCCACTCCCCACTCCAGGATCCCCCCTCTCTCCCAGTTGAGGTGCGGGTTGTGGCGGCGGAGCCATGGGTAGCCCAGGACCAAGGGAAGGTGCATCCCCTCCAAGATGTGGAAGCGGATCTCCTCCCGGTGGTTCCCAGGCAGCAACATTGTTACCGGGCCCGTCCGGTAGCGGATGTTCCCCAGGTGATGCCCGTCCATCGCCTGGGCTGGGACGGAAGACGCCAGTGGCTCGCATCCGAGGCCTAGCTGCCGGACCATCTCTCCGCTGATTAGACAGGCGTCCGCACCAGAGTCAACGAAGGCAGCTAGGTCATGGGGGCCCCCAGGAAGCAGGAAGCGAACCTGGAGCGAGAGGCGGGGTTGTTGAGGGGAAGAAGCAATGGGATTCACCAGTATCCCCCCAGTTACAGGTGAGGCAGGGCTTTTTACGGGACAGGTCACCACGAAGTGGCCCTGTCTGCCGCAGTAGAGGCACAGGTTGGACTGACGGCGCCGCCTGCGCTCCTCCCCTGTGAGCGAGGTGCGGTCCAGCTGCATGGGTTCCTCTTGGGTTCCAGAAGGTGCTGCTGGCCGAGGAGCAGCCTCCATCGGGAACTCGTCTTCCACCACGAGCTGCCTCCTCTGGAGTTTCTCCCGCTGACGAGCTTGAGCCCTCAGATCCACCCGGATCGCCAGGTCAATGGCCCCATCCAGGGAGCTGGGAATGTCATAAGCTATCAGTCAATCAATCAATCAATCAATCTTTATTTATATAGCGTCTTATACAATCAAAATTGTTTCAAGGCGCTTTCCAGAATCCCAGGGCCTGACCCCAGACAAGCAACAGTGGCAAGGAAAAACTCCCCTTTAACAGGAAGAAACCTTGAGCAGGACCAGGCTCATGTAGGGGGACCCTCCTGCTGATGGCCGGCTGGGTAAAGAGAGAGGAGAAGGGGGAGGACAGGTAGAGGATAGGATAGGTAGGAGAGGAGAGGGGTAGAGGAGAGGAGAAGTAGAGTGGAGGGGAGGTAGAGGAGAGGAGAAGGAGGAGGAGGGGAAAGAGGAGAGAAAAGAAGAGGAGAGGGAGAGGAAAAGGAGAAGGAGGGGGAGAGGAGAGGAGAGGAGAGGAGAGGAGAGGAGAGGAGAGGAGAGGAGAGGAGAGGAGAGGAGAGGAGAGCCACGCCCGTCCGGTGAGGTGCGAGATGGTGTACGCCACCTTGGCAGCCTCCGTCGCGAATGTGCGAGGTTGCAGGGAAAACAGCAGGGAACAGTTCACCACGAAAGCGTTGCAGGTCTCGCGCCAACCTGAGGTTCGGGACCCTGATGCGGAAACACGGGAGTTGACGTAGGTACGGAAGAAGCGGGAGGCGCCGCCGGTTCCAGGCGCACAGACAGTCGGTTGAGCTGTTCGAAGAGCGCCGCGAAAGCCCGCTCGTTCACATCCGTGGTGCGTCTTGCCGCCACCACTTCCTCATGCTGCTGCAGGATCCCCTCAATTCGTTCTAAATGGTCAAGCGGGGACAGGTTGTGCGCTGGGTTCATTGCTGGCCAGATTGTACTGTCAGGCAGCAGACGAGAAACCAAGAGCGACACCAGAGTTCAGTTGAACATATTATTATATTATTAACAGGAACTGAAGGCAGACAGGATATAACGGGGAACAGGCAGGGTCGGAACCGGCAGGGTCGGAACCAGGAAAACAGGCAGGCAGGAAAACAATGGAGAGTCATGTGGAACACAGAGGACAATCTGGCAGGGAGGCAGCATAGCGCAGGGAACTAGAACAGATTTGCCACAGGTGCATGGAGTGAGCGAGGACATAGGGGCGGGTTCGCCCGCAGCTGTGCCACATACATACATACATACATACATACATACATACATACATACATACATACATACATACATACATACAGTGCATGTCAAATTACACTTAAGGAAATAAAATATATGTTTATGATTAGCATTCAATCTAAACTTTATTCAAAGGTGATGAAGACTTTCAGAGCGCTGCTTATGGCTCACCATCACCTTCATCTCCACAACAACCAGACAGCATTTGCCATATCGACAGCAATGCCGGAACCCTAACTGAAGCATCATCATCTGTAGGCTCTCTGGACATCAAGACTCCTGGCTGGTCACCCGAGAGACGTTCCCCTCTCCTGATCAGCTCCGCAGAAAAAAAAATAGGAATATCTGGAGAGTCCAGCACATCCCTGTACTTCAGCATGGATGCACAGTCCCCCTCCAGTGGGAGTTATCTTGGTTGGGGTTCTGAGCTGTCACCCATTTCCATCTACAGAAGCCCTTACCGGATCAGAGAAGCTCGATTTGTCCCATCCACTCCACAACTAGAGTCTCGAGCTGCAACTGAAAGTCCAGTCTTGGCCCCTGTTATTGTCACCCCTGCTACTCCTGGTATGACACCTTGTGGGACCCCTGGTGAGTCAACCCATGTCATTTCAACACCAGCTGCTTCAACATCTGGAGCTTCAACACCTGCCACGTCCACACCCAGTGCTTTGACTCCTGGTGCTTCAGCGTCCGCTACCATGCTAATTCCTCTCTCTCCAGTTATTTCCCACGCTCACAAACAGGTGGTCCAGTTTGTGAATCATCGAGAGAGAGCAGTGTAAAAACAGCCTCAATGGGGACAGGGCAATGGTGTTTTTTTTTTATTTAGCATTAAGGATATACCGAACATATTGATTTACCTGAAGTCAGAAGCTTTGGAGAAGGTAAATACTATAATATATTGTGAAGCTTCCCTCCTGATATTAGTGACTTACATTTGCAGGACAAATTAAATTATATATTGGGGTTCATTTTACTGAAATCAAAGTCTCATATATTTATCAAATGGACTCAATGATTGGCAGTTTGTCTAGATGTTATTGGAGTTTCCCACAGTCTAAATATGCTGTGCCCAGATAAATTAGTTGAATCTCTGACCTCAGTAAAATTGATTTAAGCATTATGTGAGATTAAAGTAGGACATTTTCAGCAGTGTAACATAATGTAATTAAATGCTAATGAACAAAAAATGTATGAAAAGAATATGTTTCTCTGAAGTTTAGGTTCGATGAACATCATGAATTGTAATGGATGGTTATGTTAGCTTTATGTGAGATTGGATTGCAATGACAGAATTTTTATTTTAATAAGTCGTTCAAGTTTGATATGCCTTTTAATTTTTCCTCTACTGGTAAAAAAGAAAATAATCTCACTCTGTCACTACTTTTATAATTATTAATTAGTGTCTATATATATGGCGGCCAGTTAAATCAATTTATTATGCTTCTGTATTCTGACAGAGGTCTCTGCTAACTAAATAAGACTTAGGGCATAAAAACAATCCCATCATGTCAAACAGAATATATTTTTACGTTGCTCCCGCTAGATTAAAACTCAATGCATGTCATATGGACATCAATAATTGTATCTGTACATTATGAGAAAAAAACACACTCGTGTTAACAGTAGTTGCCGCATATGCTGACTGTATGTGTATGCATAAGCAATAAAGCAGCTAATAAAATTCACATATTATATATTATTCATGCACAAAGCTTAAGATTGTCTTGACTAGAATAAATCAGTGCTTTACCTTGTAGAAATACAGCTTTAAAGTAAGTTTTCTAATGTTTATGTGTTGTACTTAATATGTATATTAATATGTTGTGTAACTGATCTTTGTGTTTTTATATTCTGTATTTTTATTTTTTTTGCTGTTATGTTTAGAAAAATTGATCACTGTGCAATCTTAAATGTTTCTGACTAACTGAATATCAGGTAATAAAATATGTAACATTACTATGTCACTAAACATATTCCACCTACATGCCACTTCATCTCCGCATGTTGAAAGAGCACCTGCTTCACTAAACATATTCCACCTATGTGCCACTTCATCGCCGCATGTTGAAAGAGCACCTGCTGGTGTCGGTAAATTGTGACTCAATTGTGCTATTGATGTGAGATATTGATGTGAGGTATTATAAATTAATTAATTAGTCAATAACAAGCTGATGTATTATTAAAAGTGTTAGATGTGTAATAAAGAAGCTAGGCTGGAATTCTCTCTAATCTTCCTTTACTGTTTAAAATTCCTTAACTTCAGCAGAGCAGGTGTACATTTCCATAACATCGAGGTATGATACTCTTCTTTGCATTCGTTAAACAGAAATCTTGGCTTAAGAGAATTCAACTGGACTTCTGTTAATTTTTTCAATGACATTTCACCTCTCCTTCAGTCTAAATTAACTGATGGGACTTATATACAGACTTATATACTGTGCTGATTCACTGAATGCTGTCATTGGTGGTAAAAATGCTTTATTAAAGTGGTGGATCATCATGGTGTGAACAAATGTGAAATGTTCTGGAGAAGGATCTCAGAGATGGCTTCTTTAACTTTTTAAAATGAAGAGTACATGAAGCCATCTAACAGAAGTCCAGAACCAATATGAGCCCAGGTGGAGTCTTTTAAACCAAGATTTCTCTTCAAGCTGGATGACTAAGAACATTCATCAACATACCCTTAAACAACCTTAACTAAAGGACCTTTCACATAAGCACCTACTTACAGGCACTATTAGGGTAACTTGGATGGTTGCATTCAGAGAGGGAAACATGTCTGAATCAAGGAGGTGGTGCACAGACAATATATATTTAGGTGAACATCCAGCCTCTGTTTTCTGGGCAAGAACATTTCTGGTCATCAGAACCTCCTCTTTTTTCTGGTCAATGCTGTAGTGTTTTTGCAAGTTCATTAAATTTTGATTGACTCAAGAAGTTCTCACATTTAGGACTGTATGTCTGAATGCTTTTTTGTAGCCCTGAATCTACACTGCAAAATCTTTGCTCAAGCTTGCCAACCATCCTATCCACAAAAGAGAAAAGTAACTCTCTTTTCAATGTGTGCCAGCACAAAATCCTCCATTTTCCTCTGCTTATGCCTTGTGTTGGCACCTGGTTCAGGGATACTGTGGTTGTGGCACAGGGCTTTTGTTCTCTCATACAGTTACAGGGCAAATGCATCTGTGCGTTTGCCCTTAAGTGTGTCACACTCTGCTTGTTTGCAGTTCAAAGCTTCTGCCAGGTCTAAAGTCTCTTTGTGAAGGAGCTTGTGGAGTCCTTCAGTTACAGCCAGATGGAACTAAAACATCAGTGGTGCATAGACTGCTGAGAACTTATAGACCTTTGCTCTGAGATCAACAGCTATAGGTATTCTAATGACAGAAAGGCACTCCAAAATGGCAGACTGTTGGGGTCCAGGGTTCTGGGTTGTGTTTGTTTTTTCCTGCAGGGGGCGTGGAGGAGCTGATAATTTGCTACGGCTGGCGCTGCAGGCGGACGCAACTGTCGGCAATCTACATCTGGCCACCTATTTAGGGACGGAGTGCGTGCCTACCAGCGTCGGAGAGTTTTGGTGTCTTCCCTGCTCGTTTGAGGGCTCCACACCATCCTGCTGGACTAGAGAACGTGCAGAACCGGACTCCCGTGTTGGTTCTGCACTGGAGCTCTCTGTGCGCCCTGAAAGATTGGTTTAGTGCTTCCCTGCAGTCCAGGAGGACTGCCAGTTTGATTTGTTAGTCAAATAAAGACTAGTTTTTGGACTTTTTATCACTGCGTTTTGCCTGCTTTCGGGTCCCGTAACAACCCAAGTCCTAACAGCAGACAATGTCTCAAGAACTGCACTGAATGATCGCATATGACATGCCCAGCGAGTGTTTGAAAGTTGCACAAGCTCAATTGTTGTTAATCCAAGCCTTGCCTGAGTCTCCCTGAACTTATGCCGATTCGCTATAGGGAGGAAGAAAGATTACACACATTCCAACAAGCAGAAAAGCTCCATAGGCTCTGGGATGGACTTGCAAGTATGGCACAACACCAGGTTACGTGCATAACAATACACATAGATAGCTTCAGGTTGGAGCCTTCTAAAATGTGCTTGAAAACCTCCATTGGACCCACGCATGACAGCTATCATATGTCATATGTTTGTGCTACTCACTTAAGCTCTGCAAGACCATGGTTTTAAATCTGCTGCTGCAGCTCATTTGACATCAATTGGGCATCAAATAATTTTATATGTCCAAGTGCTAGAAAACATTCTTTCAGTGTCCCTGCTGACACCTACCACACACAAACAGCTAACTGCTCTGCCCTGTGTCTTTGTCACCTAAATCAGTTAATGACATAAAGGCTAATGCTATGACTTGCTGACAATGCAATAATTGTTTGTTCCTAAATAAAAGTTGCAGATTACATTTTGGGCACATATGTGACTAAAGTGGTTGTAATTTCAAGCCCTTAATTATTTGAATTAAAATAATATCTGGGCTAATTAATAATCAGGTTAATTTGGCTTGCACACACACACACACACACACACACACACACACATACACACATATATATGTGTGTGTGGTTTCCAGTAGAGGTCTCTCCCCTCTCATTCTCTTTGCTCTTCTACCCTGACTCCTACAGGTCAATAGGGGTGGTGGAGGGATTTATAGTAGTAGTAATATAGTAGTAGTAGTAGTAGTGTTAATATTAATATTATCATTCACTGATGATACTCATAGGTGAATGAGCTCAGCTCCTGTAATCATCCATACTCAATAAACCTCACCAGGACCCACACTTGTAGCTCACACTGCAGACATGTGGTTGCCCTTGCAGCAAGTAAACTGAAGCTTCCGTCTCATTCCTCTGATGGCAACAGCACGGGAAAATCACTTTCTCCCCAACAATGAGAAACAGCTGATGCTCCAGAAGGAAGCCACCTGAGATAGTATTTGGTAACAAGACAGCGCACTTGACTCAAGGTACCAGGACATTCACAATGCATTTGAGACTGACCAGCTAGCTCAGTAACACATACTGAGTATTGCAGGAACCGCAAAAAACAAAAAAGATAAGACTTTGGAGACATTGTCGATAGTGTGCAAGCCAGGTTTTTACTTGTCAAAGCATCTATCAAAACCTAGCAACACTGGTGGATAATGTGATTGATTGTTTTACACTAGAAATATGTATTTAAAAGAAAAAAAATCTCATAAGTTGCATATCACCTGGTCCAGACATTGATGTATAAACGATTGGATGGAGGTTCACTTCTGCATAATGTGCCACAAGGTCATTTTGTCTGTAGTGATTTCATCAATTACCTTCTAAATCTTAATAATCATAACGCAGAACAATTAATCAATGCACTGTATAGTTTTGGCCAACATCCCAAAATTACCAAGCCAAGCAGGATAACCACACACAGTGCTACAATAATTGATAATATATTCACAAATGAAATTACTAATCATATTTTAAGTGGTCTACTGATAAATAACATTAATACATGAGTGACAACCTTTCAGTCTTAACAGTTTACAAAAGCAACTACATAGAGAACCAACATGACCAAAAAATATAGTATAACAGATAAAAGAGTCCATGTCCATGGGTGTGCTAAAAGATTACTTGTTCCCATATAATTGGGCATCATATGCTGATGCAGATTTTGACAAGGCATAAAATGAATTCCTGAAAATATTTTAAAATTTATATAACAAAAACTGTCCACTTCAACACAGAAAACCAAAGTATGAAGTGTTGGATTGCAATACCTCTTGTGTGTCACTGCCAATCCGCGCGTTCTTTAAATGAAGACTTCAAGTAAACAAATGTCAATTTCAAAATGTATTTAGCAAACAGAATCAATTCAAGATACAAATATTACAGAGCTCCGGGCCAGTTCATAACCCTACCAACAACAAGTCAATTGTCAGGGCATGAAGTCTGACGACCTAACTATCCCTTGACCCAGTCTTTTATAGAAAGATATATGTAAATTATTGATGCTAATTCAGTCCAATCCAGTCTTTCTTCTTGGATGACCCCATCTTCTTCTTCCAGCCTCCTTTGGTGTTGGTGCGGTCCTTCTTCTCCATTATCTTTCCCAGATGGCCAGGTCCGAGGTCATATTCCTGCCAAGGAACTTATCAACACCAGTAAACTATGCTGTCATGTTTTACGATAGGGGTCTACTATTTCCTGTCTGCCTGGCTCCAACTGTCTGAACAGTATTCAGGTCAAGGAAGGGTCAACTGACTTGCTTATGTGTATTCCTACTAAAGATTATATACTATCCCTAACTTCTAAACTAACTGTAACAGAAAACAAAAACATATAGTATAACACATGCTAATAAGATAAAAGATGCTAACAAGATAAAATAATTCTCTTCAATCCCCCTTTTGGCCTAGCCTAAACTAGGCCAATACTACCAAATTATTGTCAATTCCCTTACATCTCTCCATCACTTACTCCCATCAAGGGAATGGTTTCCCTTCGAATTTGAGCCATCTGGTAAGGAGGAGGTTGCTTTCCTTCAATCGCAGTTCCGATTATACGATTACATAGAGAACAAATACAAGGAATACAACAACAACCACACAAAATTAAGCCGGCGGTTGCAGAAATTAATGACATCAAAACAGATACAATGATCACTTTCCATTTACCAAACATTCTGTCCATCCATTTCTCTAGTGGATTAGTTACACCAGAATGCGCCTTCATTTCGTCTGACAGTGTCCGCAAACCTTCCAGTGCCCGGGTCACAGAACCATCTGGAGCTGTATTATTAGGAATGAATGTACAACATTGATCTCCAAACATAGTGCAAACCCCTCCTTTTTCTGCTAAAAGCATATCAAGTGCCATTCTATTTTGCACAGTCATCAAAGAAGTGGCTGCAACCTGTTCTGACAACCCAGCCACTGCATCTCTGGTGAGATTCGCCAATCGCTGCACATTATAATGAACATAATTGATTCTATCCACATTCTTATTTGGGGTTATAGGAAACAGTGCAGAGATTAAAGGTACATTTTCAAATCCATCTGATGCCTGGTCCACTAATTTATATTCATCAGGGACTCCCCTTGGAATTCCAATTGAATCAATATATGTTGGGGATCCCTGTGTGAGATCAAATGATGTTCCCCTCCTATGTCTAATTGAAGGTAGCACCTGCTCCCCCTTTGGACTTAATAAAGTGATAGGGAGTAGGAGACGAACCAGAGTACATGTTCCTGACCAATCGGGTGGGATTACTGGCATCAGAGTGTGTGGATCACAGTGCCAAAACAAATCAGCTCAATGAACTGGAAAGTGTGAAGCGTTACTCCATGTAGTGACATTTACCATGTACTTACACCATGTTGGAGGCAAGTCACCTACCAACCTTCTTCCCGTTAGTGACAAGCAGGTAAAATTGGATCTGACTGAAACAAATGTAGGAGGAGCTGTCTTATTCGAGACCACTGGAAAAAGATCTGACAAAGTGGAACAATTCACAGGATTATCATACATGTGTAAACTTAACATACAATGAAATCCCTGAGGGTCTGCTTCTACAAGCAACGGGGCCGGAGCTGTATATAACTTAGGTCTAGCAGCGGAGCAGGCAACACAATTTGTCATTTTTTGATCCTTTGCTGTAGCCTGGATCCATTCCAACCAAATATTTACATCCCCATAACCTGTAGCAATCTTCACCACATCTTCCGCAGTAAATTTACTAAAATCTACTGCTACTACCTTAGGATCGGCCACTGGAGTTGCCAAAGTTGGTACAGGGATTGAATTATTCCTAAAATTAATTTGAATTATACCTTTAGGATCTTGACCTCCAACATGTACACCTAACACTATGAATAACCTATCATCACCTTTATTATTTATTATCTCCGGAAAAGAATGCATACTTTTAATAGAGAATAATAAAGGATTCAACCCCTTATGATTCCGCCCTGCTAAAAGTCCTCTAGTGAATGTAATTTTTTCCCAGTTTTCTTTTGACCAGCCATGTGGAGGAGAGGCACTCCAAGCCTGCCCTGTCCACCAGTTAACATAATCCCAACCTGGACACATTGCCCCAAAACGTGGCCCATAACCATTTTGGCAAATCTGATGGACATTTCTGTACATACATAAGTAAACATCCATGTTCCTCCAATTTCCAGGGTCTCTACAGCCACCTATAACCTCACATAAATCAAACTGAAATGTTGTATCACTCCCTTTGATGTAATCAAGAATCACCCCTGTGTAACCCAGGCAGATCTCTCCCACGTTGCCTTGAGATCCTCCCCACAACGCACACAAAAGTAGAACTGTAATCATTGTGCCGTCTCCTGTAGATGTTTCCGAATCTGTCTCTGTGAATTACCTGCTGGGGTACATTGATTCCAGTGATACCAGAGTTAGGGTTAATGTGTTAGGGTGTTAGTATGTTAGGATGTTAGGGTTAACATGTGATGTTCACTCTACAACTTCAAAGGGACCAGTCCACCTGTGCTCTGACCACTTTCACTTGATGACTCTCAGAAGAACCCACTCAGCTGTGTGTTGAGTTCCTGGAACTGGATGTGGTTGCTGAAGTTGCCTGTTGGGAGAAAACTGAGAGAGTTGTTTTTAGTTGAACAATTTATATTTCATACAAGTGCTGGGCTGGCCTATGGATTTTCTGCTCCTGGTCCCGGAAAGGGAACACCCCGCTCGAGCTCAAAGGGGGTGAATCCTGTTCGGGAGCTAACAGAGCTTCTTACTGACATCAAGGCAATTGGAAGCGCCTGTGTCCATTTCATTCCACTGTGAGCACATATCTTGCCAATTTTGCTCTTCAGTGTTTGATTCATTCTTTCTACCTTCCCTTGTGATTGTGGATGATAGACGGTGCCAAATGCATGATTAAGGCCCAATGTTTTTTCTACTTCTTGTAAATCTTTATTTTTAAAATGAGTTCCATTATCAGACCTAATTCGTTTGGGGAAACCATGTGTTGGAATATATTGATTAATCAAAAATTTAATAACACTTTTTGCATCTTCTGCTTTTATGGGAACCGCCTCTGGCCAGCCAGTGTATGCATCCACTGCCACCAAGAGGTATCGGAACCCATTGACCCTGTCTATCATATCAGTGAAATCTATAATTATTTCTTGCCCTGCCATGGGGGCAACTGGAAACTTGCCCTCGTGTGGTCGAATTGTTGATTTCACATTAAAGTGTGTGCATATTGAACATTCTCTGATATAATTTTCTACACTGGCTGGCAAAAATGGATGCCACCAATGTGCTAGATACCGCATCATTTGTGGTTTCCCGCAGTGTGTCAGGCCGTGGGCCTCTTCCAGAACGGCATCTACCAGACCGGGCGGGAGAACAGGTCTGCCGTCTGGGCCCCGCCAAATTCCTTCAACTTTCACAGCCCCCCTTTCCTTCCAAACTGTTTTTTCATGTGGACAAGTTTCTTCTTGATCACAAGTAAGTCTTTCCCTGTCGTATCTTGGAAGCATTTCATGAACTGTTTTCTCTACCATCAACAAATTGTAACTTGGTTTATACCCTGCAGCCTTCTTTGCTGCCTGATCTGCAGCCTCATTACCTCTTCCCTCCAGAAAGTTCTCTTTACTATGACCTTTGCATTTTATGACTGTGACCTCCCCTGGTTCCATGAGTGCCTGTGCCAATTGCCTCATCTCTGCCTCATGTTTTATAGGAGATCCTGATGCTGTATTAAAACCTGCCCGCAACCATTGACAACGTTCTAAGTGAATCACTCCCACTAGATATGCTGAATCTGTATAGATGGTCACTCTCTTTCCCTTTGATATTTCTAATGCTCTAATAACTGCCTTCAATTCTGCAAGTTGTGCTGACTCTTTACCTGTTAGGTTTCTTGTTTCCACTTCTTCAAAATTTTCTTCTAATTTTCTAACTATTGCATAGGCAGCTTTCAGACCCTCTTGTGGGTGTCTGAAACAACAGCCATCTGTGATTAGTATTTAATCTGGATCGTTTAACGGCTCCGTCTTAAGATCTACTCTGATTTTTTCATCTTTCTTCACTTTCTCCTCACATCTGTGTGGTTCACCCTCTCCTATACCATCTGCCATATTCATCCCTTTATGTGTGTATGTTATGTTTGGTGCAGTTAAAATCTTGTCCATCCTGGTCTGCCTAAGTGAGGTCATGGTGAATGCTGCTGAGCTGACCAGTGATACCACACTATGTGTTGTAAGAACTGTCAGAGCGTAACCCATCACTAAATGTGCTGTTTTTTGTAAAAGTTTTGCTACCCCTGCTACATGCCTTACACACGGTGGCTGCCTGTTTTCAATGGGGTCCAGCATTATACTTGCATACATTAATACTTTCCTTTCACCCCCTTTTTTCTGAAAGAGAACACCATTTACTGTATGTTCTCCTTCAGAAACATCCAAAAATAAAGTATCTTTATATTCCAGAACTGCTAAATTTGCAGCTGTATTGAGTACCTGCTTAAGAGCAATTAATGCTTTCTCTCCCTCAGTTGTCCATGTTAGCCGGGCTGCCAAATCACGCATTCCCTGTTCATTCATCATTGCACGTAGGGGCGTAGTCTTTTCTAAATATGTAGGAATAAAATGTCTACTATAGCTCACGAGACCCAGAAATGACAACATTTCCTTTACAGTCTCTCATACCACTCATTTTGTTCAGCAAAGTTGACCTGTGCAGCCACACCTTCAGGCCCAACACACAAACACGGTGATGTAATCATCCAGACACTTCCCTATAACTTTTCTCTAAAAGCATCCTGATACACCTCATTATTCCCATGGTCGTAAAATAGGGTGACATGATAGGGATCAACTGGCGGGGCAAAGGGACTTAGCATCGACAACCAGGGCCTCCAGCTCTGAAACAATGCCACAACACCGACACCAGGTGAGGTCTCAGGCTCAAGTTCTCCCCAATAAATATCTGCCCACACCCCCTGTTCTGGAGAGGGTGTCGGACTCATCAGAATTTGTCCCTTCACACCTTGGTGTGTTCAATTTCAGTCCATTAGGAACTTGCCCCACCAGACCTTTATCTCCACACAGAATAGCTGCTCCTGTCCTCACAAGGAGATCTCGTCCCAACAGGTTGATAGGACAATGTGGTGAAATCAAAAAAGGGTGTAACACAGTCTGTCTGGCAAAAAAGGTCACTAATGGCCCAGAAAACGGCAGTCTCTCCGGGCTTCCTGAGAACCCCACAAGGTCGACGGTGTCAGATGAGATCGGCTCCAGTGATAAATTCCATGAGATGGTGGAACACTGCCTGGTACCTCCGGGTAGTTGTGATATGGACAGTCCCTTTGCCAATGACCATACCCTTTGCAGGCGTGACATTGATCTCGGCCTAAGTACCCGCCTATCAAGCCGTATCCCTGCCGGCCGCGTCTCCCACACATGCCTCCCCTTGGACTGACCCAATAAGGGTTTATCGGAGCAAAATCTTGCTGCGGACCTAACGGATCTGGCTGCACCTGCCGAGAAAACTGCTGAACCATCTGTTTCTCTTCCTTTCGTTTATCATTAAGCTTTTTCCATGCCTCATCTAACTGCATTTTTAGGAGCTGTTCCTGAGGTGTCATCACCTCCTCTTTCTTTCCCTGTTGTTTAACTTTAAATGTGTTGATGTGGTGTGAAAGATGTCTCTCCCAGACATCTGCCGTACTGCCTGGAAGGTCAGGATTTCCTTCCATGGCTTCTTTCACTAATTGTGGAAGTCCTAAAATTATTGCCTGACGGAACAAAGTGGTGTGTAAATTATCTGAGCCAGGATGGCACCCTGTGGCACACATCCATTCCTCTAAAGTCTCCCATCGCCAACTGCATGCTCTGTGTTGAACTAAAAAGGGTGGACATCCACTTGCCGCCTCCCTCTGCGGGTGGGGGCATCTTATCCCCTAACAAATAATATCTGTGATAGCAAATGGAACATATACTGGTTTCTGTCCTCCTCTTTTCTGTATCAGAGGGGCCTGTAGCTGCGGTCTTTCTGAAACGGGCCCCTTACTCCTTGTGTGTATTCCTGATTAACTCACCTCCTCATTGTCTATGGCCCCTGTCAACGGTACACCTCTATACTCACACTCACTCTCTTCCCCTGATTCTGATTCATAATTTTCCATACTTGAAGCTGGGTCTTTTTCATATAATTTTGTCTCAGCTTCAACGGGCTCCTGAAGATCCGATTCTCCAATAAATGTAGCTGGAAGTTTGAGGGTGTCTGTCTTACTCTCACTCTCCTCTTTATCACTGCCATAAATCAATCTTGCCTTCTCCTCCCTGCCATGGCAAATCCTACTGAGAGATCAACTCTTTTTACTTGTTTTGTTTGATTGCTAGATGTTTTGAAGACGTTTAATGCAGATCTTTGACTATCTTGTTTTTTAAGTATAGTTTGTTGGGAGATTTTAAGGCGAACCACCTGCGCTTCCTCTCTAAATTCAATTTTTCCTAAATTATCTTCAACCTCTTCCTGTCCCTGATTGATCATTCTAACCTGTCTCCAAAGTTCCCACACTGTCTCACGTAACTCCTGCATTTCTTTATTTCTGTCCACATCTAACTGACCACTATTAGTAGTCAGAACTGGCAATTGATATGGGGGTGGGGAAGTGGTAGTAGGTAATGCTGGATAAAAAGTGGTGTTAAATGTCAGTGTCTGGTTTGGATCTTCTAATGAAGGCTTCTCTACATTGGGCACTCGTGTAACCCCCCTAGATCTGAAATAGTGCACCGCTGCACATGCCACAGCCACAACATGTATCCTTCGACGCTTATCTTCTAACTCCTTACCCTGTTTTTGCCACGATTTTCCTGCTATAAAACCTAATTTTGGTTTATCAAGATGATCCTGTAATATGGTGTAAGTTTCTGACTCCCACTTACACAATGCTTCAGCTAAATTAACCTTCACCTCTGGAGGGGGAAGTATCTTCTGCTTCTGAGCTTCCTTCCACAACTTTTTTATTGCATCCAATTCTCTTTCCCTGTCCTGTTCTTTCATGCCACTCACCACCTGATCAAGAGTCCACTTCCACTGTTCTTCCACAGACCGAGGATAGGGAGAACATTCTCCCTGATCCCAACACGATTTGCCACATTCTAGTTCCATCTTTAACTATGCTCCCAAGTGAGATTGAATGTGAATGACTTCAACGGTCAACTCAATGCCGGAGGTGGAGCACCGGTCGTCTGCCCGCCTGCGAGGATCTCCAGCCGCCTCCAACCTTCTCACAGGGCCTGCATCTGGGGGTGCCGAACCCATGCAGGTGGGACGCACCAGCCTGACTCCTGCGGAGCGAGAACGACGACAACAGGGGAACCTCTGTCTCTACTGCGGACAGGCTGGGCACTTTGTCTCTCATTGCTCAGTAAAAGGGGAGGGCTCAGCAGTAGACGGGGGCGTACTGCTGAGCCGGACTCAAGACTCTGCCCCCTGCCCACGGCCATTGTTTCACGTCCGGCTTCTCCTTCAGACTCCGGGGCTGATGTCAGCCTGATCGATGAGGAGCTCGCCGTCCAGCTGGGTATCGACCGGGTTCCGTTACCACATTCAGTTCCTGCCAGCGCCCTGGATGGCCATCTCCTAGGGACTGTCACTCACCAGACCACGCCCATCCACATGCTTCTGTCGGGCAACCACCACGAGACCATACAATTCCACGTCCTGAAGTCACCTCACCTCCCACTCATCCTTGGTTACCCCTGGCTCCGTCGTCACAATCCCCACATTGACTGGGCGACGGGTTCCATTCTGGGGTGGAGTTCCTCCTGTCACCAGGTCTGCCATAATCAAGCTGCCGCGCCTTTATCAGTCGAATCCATTCCGGCCCCCGACCTGTCTGCGGTACCCTCCGAGTACCATGACTTCCGGGAGGTGTTCAGCAAGGCTAAGGCTACCTCCCTGCCCCCTCATCGACCCTACAACTGCGCCATAGACCTTCAGCCTGGCACCACGCCTCCCAAGGGTCGTCTCTACTCACTGTCTGCACCAGAGAGAGAGGCCATGGAGGTCTACATTAATGACGCTCTGGCTACCGGGATTATCCGTCCCTCCTCATCGCCTGCTGGGGCAGGGTTCTTCTTTGTGGAGAAAAAGGACAGGTCCCTGAGGCCCTGCATCGACTACAGGGGCCTCAATGAGATCACGGTCAAGAATCGATACCCTCTCCCACTCATCGCTTCAGCCTTTGAGCTGCTTCAGGGGGCCATGGTCTTCACCAAGTTGGATCTCCGCAATGCCTACCACCTAGTCCGGATCCAGGAGGGGGACGAGTGGAAGACCACCTTCAACACACCCACTGGACACTATGAGTACCTGGTCATGCCTTTCGGCCTTACTAATGCCCCGGCCATATTCCAGGCACTCATTAATGACATTTTGAGAGACATGCTCAACAAGACTGTGTTTGTCTACCTGGACAACATCCTGATCTTCTCCCGTTCCAAGGAGGAACACGTGCATCATGTCCAGGCCGTCCTCCAACACCTGCTGGAGAACTCGCTGTTTGTCAAGGCCGAGAAGTGTGAATTCCATGCTACCTCCGTCTCTTTCCTGGGATACATTATCGGTCAAGGCAGTGTGGAGATGGACCCCTCCAAGGTCTCTGCCGTCACCTCCTGGCCCATCCCCGAGTCCCGGAAACAGCTGCAACGGTTCCTGGGATTCGCCAACTTCTACTGAAGGTTCATCCGGGGATACAGCACCGTGGCCGCTCCGCTCACTTCTCTCACCTCCTCCAAGGTACCCTTCCGTTGGTCCCAGGCTGCCGAGGAGGCATTCCAGAACCTCAAGGCCCAGTTCACCTCAGCTCCCATTCTCCTGGTTCCTGATCCTGAAAGGCAGTTCATAGTAGAGGTCGATGCTTCTGACGTGGGGATCGGCGCCATTCTCTCTCAACGCTCTGCTGATGACCAGAAAATGCACCCCTGTGCCTTCTTCTCCCGACGTCTGTCTCCGGCAAAACGAAATTATGACATTGGGAACCGAGAACTGTTGGCGGTGAAACTGGTGTTGGAGGAATGGCGTCACTGGTTAGAGGGGACTAAATTGCCCTTCCTGGTTTGGACGGACCACAAGAACCTGGAGTACATCCGTTCGGCTAAGAGACTGAACTCCCGTCAGGCCAGGTGGTCCCTGTCCTTTACCAGGTTCAACTTTTCCCTCGCCTATCGGCCGGGCTCCCGCAACGTCAAGCCTAACGCTCTATCTCGCCAGTTCCTGGGAACAGAGGACACTGCCCTCAACCCAGAAACCATTCTTCCTGCTCCCTGCCTTGTGGCTTCTCTCACCTGGGAGGTGGAGGAGCGTGTAAAAGCCGCCCTGGAGAACCAACCTGGTCCCAGCTCCTGCCCTCCTGACCGCCTGTTTGTCCCGGAGGGTCTGAGGTCTGACGTCCTACAATGGGCCCACGGCTCCCGGCTCACTTTTCACCCAGGGATTCAGCGCACTAAAGAGGTCCTGCAGCGGCGGTTCTGGTGGCCCACTTTAGAGGAGGACGCCAGAGAGTTTGTCAACGCCTGCCCGATCTGCAGTCTGCACAAGTCCTCCTGCCAGGCCCCTGCCGGTTACCTCCAACCTCTGCCTGTGCCACATCGACCCTGGTCCTATATTTCGCTGGACTTTGTTACCGGTCTGCCACTGTCGGGCGGATTCACCACTATCCTGACTGTGGTAGACCGGTTCAGCAAGATGGCCCACTTTGTGCCCCTACCCAAGCTTCCATCGGCCAAGGAGACTGCTGAACTTGTTCTACAGCACATATTTCGGCTCCACGGCCTTCCGTCGGATGTAGTCTCTGACCGGGGTCCCCAGTTCACGTCCGTATTCTGGCGGGAGTTCTGCAGCCTCATCGGGGCCACCGTAAGCCTGTCCTCTGGGTTCCATCCCCAATCGGCCAGTCGGAGAGGGTGAATCAGGAGATGGAGATGGCGCTTCGCTGCATGGCGTCCAGACACCCCTCCACTTGGTCCAAGCAGCTACTGTGGGTGGAATATGCCCACAACACCCTAACCAGCTCCGCCACTGGACTTTCTCCCTTCCAGTGCGCCTATGGCTTCCAGCCGCCACTGTTCCCAGCCCTGGAGAAGGAAGCTTCCTGTCCATCCGTCGAGGCTTTTATCCGCCGTTGCCGCCGGACTTGGACCCAGGCCAGGGCTGCTCTCCTACGAGCAGCTGACCGTTAGTCGACGCTCCCGGGCTCCCAATTACCTGGTGGGGCAGAAGGTATGGCTCTCGACCTGAGACCTTCCCTTGAGGGTGGAGTCCAAGAAGCTGGCTCCTAAGTTCATCGGGCCGTTTATTATCGAGAAGGTCATCAACCCTGTGGCTGTCAGGCTCAAGCTGCCCCGTGCCATGCGGATCCACCCAACCTTCCATGTCTCCAGGATCAAGCCGGTTCGAGAGAGTCCGTTGATGCCTGCTTCTCAGCTGCCACCACCTCCACGGATTATTGATGGGGGTCCTGCCTTCACAGTTTGCCGCCTGCTGCGCTCCCGCCACCGTGGAAGGGGTCTTCAGTATCTCGTAGACTGGGAGGGATACGGCCCAGAGGAGAGGTCATGGGTCCCAGCCCGTCACATCCTGGATGCGCAGCTCATCCGCGAGTTCCATCACTGTCACCCTGACCAGCCCTCCAAGATCCCCAATGCTGGTGGGGGTGCCAATTTAGAGACTCTGTCCTCCCTGTCATCCGAGGCTTCCAGCGACGAGGACGAAGAGGAAGCTGAGACGGAGGCCTCGGAAGAATTTTAGCCCTCCTCCAGGCCCCCCTCCACCCACCCGGCTCAGCTTGGACTTTGTTTTTGGGACGTCAGGGGCCGTCCCTTGAGAGGGGGGTTCTGTCACAGCCCCTTTTCCCCAGTTCCCTCCTGTCCCAGTACTTTTCCACTGCCCTGCTCACACCACACCCTCTGATCACCACACCTGCTCTGTCACTGATCACACACCTGCTCTCAGTCACTGATCACACACCTGCCCTCACTCATCAATCAGCTCACCTACCAGTATATATTCTCCAGCCTCACACTCACTCAGTGCCAGATTGTTCTTCTGCTTTCATGCGAGACTTTCCAGCGTTGTTTCCCTGCCGGGTTACCCGTTACCGACCCTGCCTGTCTTCGTTCTGCCTGCCTTGCCTGTTCCCCGGACAACCTACCTGCTTTCTGCCCCTGACTACGACTTCTGCCTCAGCGTCTCTGGTTCCTGTCTGCTCACCTGGTTTTGACTTCTCCGCCCGGCCCCGACTTCGCTGCTGCTCGTCCCACTCCCCGAGCCTGCAACCCATAGACTTTGTGTGGGCCCGGAGCCTGAAGAACGGACTATTTCCTGTGTTCCTGTGTTTCCTTGTCTGCCTGAGTTCCTGTTTGCCCGTGTGTTTATAAAAGGCATTACTACGGTCCAGCTTTCCAGAGTGCTGCATTTGGGTCCAAACTGCACCCGTCACAGTATATCAAACTGGTTGATGAGAAAGAAATTTTCAACATCATTAAGAAATCAAAGACAAATCATCCACTGATCATAATGATATTGATGATAAAACAATTGAACTAGTAAGAAGTGTGATAGTCAAAATCTTTAAAATTACTTTTTTAATCTGTCGTTTCATACTGGCCAAATTCCTAACATAATGAAAATAGTAAAAGTCATACTTCAAAGTGCTGCATCAGCAATGGAGGCAGAGAGCATGGGCCACTCCAACTCAATGTCCCCAGCCTCTCTGAACCTGGGAGGAGTTCTCCTGGAGGTGGGAGTTGAAGACCTCCCTGACTGTGGGCTCAACGAACGATTCCCAACAGACCCTCACAACAGCTTTGGGTTTGCCAAGTCTGTCCAAGTTCCTCCACCACCAGCGGATTGAACTCACCACAAGGTGCTGATTGTTTGACAGCTCAGCCTCACTGAGATAAGATGAAACAACAACAGAATTGATCATCGACCTCCAGCCTAGGGTGCAAAAGGACAGCAACTCAAATATATGGTAGTCTGGATGTGTGCTGACTTTTCAGGATGCTGCGTGTCCTCTTAAGACAATATGTTCTCCAAGGAGGGGAGATGGTGGCCGGTTGATTTTTGGGCAATTTTGATCACGTCGTTGAAGTGCATTCTTGTATGCCATGGTGCAGCTGGCAAACCACAAAGAGATGTGGTAGGTGAACACACTTTAAATGAAACAGCGGTAGGACACTGCCAGCAGCTCCTTTTTTATATTGACATTGCTAAAGATTCTCAGAAAGCTGAGGCATTATTGGGCTCTCTTCAGAACCTCCAAGGTGTTGGTGATCCATTGCAATTCTGCATCCATGTGCACTCCAAAGCACTTATAGCTGGGCACCCTCTCCACAATCTCTCAATTGATGTAATTGGACTGAGGAATTTTCCCCTCCTGTAATTCATGATCAGTTCTTTTGATGTATTGAGTACCAAACTGTTTTGTGCACATTACCCCACCCAACCTGTGGATTTTGTATCAACCTCAGGATTTCCAAAAAACCAAACTATGATGTAAGATGATGAGAAAGATGATGATGGCGCTGATCCAGGAGATCCATATCACACACTTAGCATACTTTAGTGCCAATATTGAAAATAATTATAAGGTTGTGCCTTATATTTTGCAGGATTCTGAATCACCATGTTGTGCAATATGGGGTGATAGCCAAAGCAACTGAGTTGTGGGGATTTTTCTTTTCCACAAAGTCAAATCAAGATTGCACTATAAAATCACTGTTAAGACAAACAACAGCAGTCATGGAATCGCTGGGGGCAGCTTATGGCCAGAATAGTTCAAGAAATGGCCAGTTAGAACCTTGGCTGGGAGATTCTAAGGAAGGATAAAGTATCTTGGGTTTAAGAGAGAAAAGACACTCATATAGTCTTCTGGCTGAAATAGTTTAAGCACATAAAATTTGCAAGACATACATGTTAGATTACATGTGAATAATGTTTACACCCTAAAATGTGCAAAATTATAGATATGTTAGGATACAAATATCACTGTAAGCACAGCACATACTAAAAAACATCATGCCACATAATGGACGGCTAGACAGAAATACAGGGTAAATACATTTCAGGATACATCTCGCTGTATTGGTGGATGTCAGAAGACAGAATAATGAAGAATCAATCCCAGAAGAGTTAAAGTTCAAACTGTGACTCCTGCCCACCTACAGTAATGTATAGGCACATACAATCTGTTTAAAAGGAAAAGGGGTCTGTGCACTCTTTTGTTAAGTGGGAGTCTCTCCCAAACAGTGAACGTTTAAAACTGCAATAAAAGTAGTTCACTGTTGATGACGTCAATAGTCACATGGGCAGCGTTCACGTGACTGAATCACGCGGTACCCGGAATAAATAAGAGTGAGAAAGTTTCCACCCGTCAGGAGGGAGCAGACCAAGGTACCCGGTACCGAGCCGAAGCCAAAGCCAAAACCGAAGCCGAAGCCGAAGCGCCAAACACTCCAGGTACAGTTTCAGTGTAATCACTGGAAGTTTTCACTCCAGGTTTTCCTCATTTACAGGTTGACTTGGTAGCTAGTATAGCTCTTCGTGCAACGAAAAACTTCGACCTCCCAAAAAAGCAGTTTGATCACGAAGCCCACGTCAGATGTGATAACTTAATGTGCGTATAGTTTTCCGTGATTAATTTGGGCACATTTTGGGCACACTGATTGTGATGTAATGTGGTGTCAACTATAGCCGAGAACCTAAAAGCCCCAAGTAAAAAATAAGAATGGAACATAATGCTGACTGGAACGCTTATTGATTCCGTTAGAAGTTGGAACCGAAACTGTAAACATGCCCTCATCTCCTCGTCTTATCAGCAGTGTCCCACATCTAAGATCCTGAAAACAACAAAGAGAAGAGCCGACCTTTGTTGCATTACTTATGTTTATTGAGCTGCTGTTGGCTTATTGTTGCTCTAGGTAAGGCTGCAGAGTTCTGAACAAAGTTCCGTTATGAATCAGCAGAATCAGAAGGATTTCTTATAGATGTGTTGGAATCAAGTGAAATTAGACTGATGGAGGTCAGTCAGCAGACAGAAGGTTCACTTCCTCAAAGCACAATCAGATCTCACGGTGTGGGTGAACCACTTCTCTTATTCTTTTAGTTATGTGGCGTTTCTGTGATAGTCAACCTCAGTCATGACTCATTTTTTTAAATGTTCTTTTCCTCTTTTCGCATGACATTAAGTTTCCATAACCATGGCAGTTTTGTAGATTGTGTTCTGCCTTCTTAGACTTGCTGAAACACATGCACCACTTTTACAAGGCCTACTAAGCATGTGTACAATTTTTTTTTTAATGCAAATTCAAATGGAGTGATCTTTAGAGCCAATTTTGATAACCCAGATTAATAAATTACTTCTTTTAAGTCGACTCACCTGTCAGATTGGCAGTGAGCACACTCCAAATTTATATTTGATTAACTCTACCATTAGGTTGACGTTATGATGTAAATAATTCTGTGTTGCTGAGGGATTGATCTTTTGTAATGGTAGGTGAAGGCTCAACATGTGATGCTTCGAATAATTTCCTTTTGCAGGTGTAGTAAGCCATTGAAAGAATGGTCCCGTTGATGCTGCAGTGTACTTCAAAGTCCAGCATGACTAAAGAAAAGTGTCTTCTCTTCACACTGTTTACTTTGCCTGTTCTCAGTCCACTTGCAGATGCAGCCTCTGTTCATAAGGGTCTTCTTTGCAGGATTTTTAGAATCAGCTGTTTGTACATTCCTCACAGCTAATCTTACACATTTGTTGTTAGGTTTCACTCTCATTAGAGAAATAACAGGAAGCTTTTGGAAATAAAATCAAGCTTTAAGAACGTTTTATTAAAAAATGTTAAAATAATTATTTAATGTTAAGGTGAATCTATTATAAACTTCTCTTTCAATTTCCAGTCAAAATGTGGCAGGCAGCTTTTCTGATCGTGGTGACCAGTTTCTCATCCAGTCTGGCCAGACCCAATCTGAAACCATTGTCCATTGAGATGGTCAACTACATCAATAAACTTAACACTACATGGATGGTGAGTTTCTCTTTTGCATTTCCATTGAATTCTCTCTTGCATTGGCATTTATTAATAAACATGCATTCTGCTTTTGCTCCAGGCCGGCCGAAACTTCCATAACATTGAATACAGTTACATCCAGAAGCTCTGTGGGACACTGCTGAAAGGACCAAAACTGCCCATCATGTGAGTCTGACTCATTCCTGTTGTTGCATCTTGCTTTGTGATACAGTTCCAGTTCCATTTTTTTTTCTAATGTAATAGGTTTTGTGCAACCCTTAGACTAGACTTTAGATACTTTATTGTCAATTCACTCCATGTTTTGAACATACAGATGAACCGAAATACTGTTCTCTCTAGCTTATCGTGCTGTAAAAACTGAAATGAAAATGAAAAATGAATAGAATAACATAAAATAACAATATAAGTGAGGCAAAAAAGGGGGGTCAAATAAGGTGCCAAAGACATGAATGTGCATATAGTGCAATACAATGAGTGCAATTGTATTTCAGCAGAGTTAAGATCCTAGGGTAAGGGGCAGGAGCTGCGGAGGTAGTGGATGGAGTTCAGCATCCTGACAGCCTGGTGGATAAAACTGTTTGACAGTCCGGTGGAGCAGGCCTGAAGGCTTCTGATCCTTATCCCTGAAGGCAGGAGGCTGAAGTCAGGGTGTGATGGGTGGGAGTTATCCTCGACAATGATGACAATTCTTTCTCTTTTCTCAATTTATTACATTCATAATTACCTAGTTATTTCATTCAGTTTTAAAAAATGTTTTATCTTTATCTGCTTAGTCTTTGGTGTGAATGGCAGAAAAATAATTTCATTGCACAGGCAAACCTGTTTTCGAACTCTGCACATGATGGAAAACTCTATGAAGCTTGATTTAAAATATTTTATTTAAAATCAAGGTTTACCACCGTGTGTAGATTAAAGCTACATGAATGTAGTTATTTGTACTCACAGAATAAATTATTGAATGTTGATTCTCGTATCATCTGGACATTGTGGCCAGATTTATAAAAAAAAAAAAAAAAAATCACATCAGATCACAACCAATTTAATTGGGGACCACCCAAAGTTGCTCTCCGAGAGTAAGCTGAAATGGTTGTAAAATGGTTTACAAAAAAAAAAAGTAATGCATTTATGATTATCTTTAAAGATCTTATGATTAGACAATACACTGTTCTATATTGGCTCAAAGCATCAATTTGGTAGATATGTCATAGGACTAATAGAGGGCAGTGCTTCTGAGTACCACACCCAGAAAGGGACAACCGACTATGTGTTTGCAAGAAGCACAATAATATGGGTAATATTTATCCTTGGCCAGTGTTGGATCACGGAATTATTGTCCAACATGTTTTTTGTTTAGTTTCTAATCAAGTTGAATAATAAAAAGACAATCGATTATAAATAAAATGTGGAAAAGGCTCAAGAGAGACCTGAACACCATACAATGGTTATTCTGGTAGTTGAATCATAGCAACTGGACTGTTTGTTGAAGATGTCTCACCTCTCATCAAAGAGGCTTCATCAGTTCTGAACTGAATTACCATGACCTGGCTGACTGAGACCCTTCAGACATTATATCTACTTTACACTGTGATTTCAAATAATGCAATATGACCATGTTTGTATGTATTTCTCACAATAATTCATAACTAAGTGGGAAAAATCAAAATGTGTAGATAGTGTAGATAAAATGTTCAATTAACGTGAAAACTTTTTTTTGTCAGTATGAACCCCCCCCACCCAAAAACAGTAAACCATTTTCCATTAATCATATTTGTTTTGACTCGTAGATAGTAGCTATTTTAAATAAGACAAAAAGGTCAGTGAGCACTCGTTATTATCATCATAATTATCATTATTTCAATATTCTTGTGATGCTGGGACTTGACTTGTAGTGAAAGAGATGTAATTAGCTGAATCACAAATAAAAGTGAGTTAATATTATGTGGGAAATAGCTGAAAATGGCTGCTATTCGAATATTGCGACTCCAGAAGAAAGCCTGGCTAAAACTTCATTATGTAATGACAATTGTTCTAGCTCGGCCCCCTAGATAGCAGGAAGAATGCAACCAGGAATACGGCGAATCTCGTGTGTGTGTGTGTGTGTGTGTGTGTGTGTGTGTGTGTGTGTGTGTGTGTGTGTGTGTGTGTAAAATAAACTGGTGTTTTAATTAATGTCACATTAAATAAAATGTTTTGATTTGATGCCAGTTTTAATTAATGACACATGCATGTATTTATTGAACATTGGCACCTTTTGTGATACATGGTTTGCATCAAGTTTTCACGGGACAGTAAAATACAAATGTTATTAACATAAACAAGAAGCGTTATCAAGACACCCTCCCTCCCTTATCACATAAGCGAAAGCCACTTATATGAAATAAATCAAATAAATACCTCAAAGTTACATTACAATTGTAGAACTACCATAGAGAATTAATGGAAAACTATTTACAGCCGTTTCGCTAAAAATCTTTCCCGGCGGATGTGTGTCAAGACATCAATAATTTGGGAAAATATAAGGGGTTTTCTCACCATGGTAGCTAGCTATATAACTCTAACCATATTGAGTCGAGTCACGCTGGGTAGATGCTGGTTTTAAAAAAAAACAAAACAGCATATGTGGCCAACTAGACAACAACCTTTCAGGAGGTTTATTGCAGCAGGACGGTGCAATGCCACAATGTGGTTGCACAGTTTAAAAAGTTTTTTTTTAAAAAAAGCTGTCCTGACATGCCAGTTTTGTTTTGATTAATTTACATTACACTTTTTTATTACTAACATACTTCTTTGGTTACCCTTTTTACTGTGCAGGATTCAATATGCTGGAGGCTTCAAGCTGCCTAGACAATTTGACTCCAGAGAGCAGTGGCCCAACTGCCCAACACTGAAAGAGATCAGGGATCAGGGCTCCTGTGGGTCCTGCTGGGTAAGCTTCAGCATTTTATACCTGTGTAAATGGATGTAACTGGTATACCGTTTTCACACTTAAATTGATGCAGGATTTTCCTATTATGCTATCGACCCGCCATTGTTCGGCATTTGGGCTTTTTCATATTTCCAGTAGTTGCAGGGCTGTTTTTTTTCCCCTCCCTGTTGTGTCATTGCATTCACAGCATCATTACACCTTTGCATGCGCTGGAACGCTGCAAGGTAAATAATGGACAGCATGGACGTCAGTGAGTCAATGGTCTGCCTTGTTTCGTTCTTGGCAATTTTGTCTTTTGGAAAGTACCACAAGCTTCAGTGTCGATTGAACCCTGTCTGAGGACTAATGCAACGAAGGCAGATAGAAACTGTGGCTAATCTGGAAAGATTGTCATGGATGACATCTGACTATGTTGGCCTAGTGATTAGGCTACCAAGCGAAGGAGTAACTCCTGAAGAATTTGTCTAAAAACCTTTTTTGAAAAGACACTTTTTGTTGGCTGAAAATGTGTCTGTATGTCTTCAATTCCTAAATGCATATCATCTTTGTTGTCATTATAACTGTTTATATACTTTATACTTATAACCGGTACCGGTCCGTGGATCAATTGGTACCGGGCCGCAAAACAAATTAAATATTTCCGTTTTATGCATTAGCTGAGTCTGAATGATCTTTTATTTTGAAAAACATTTTGGAAGAAGTGTACCATCGGCATTGTCGGCGGGCCTTGACAACAAAGTGATGGGTGGGAAGGGCACCGGTGGCATAGCTAACAAGCTGGAGATTCTCAGGACGCCTGAGTGGACCAATAAGCTATTGATTGGCGAAGCTCATAATAAGGAATCCCAGGCTTTCAATATTGCCATTGATAACTGTCCAAAATCTGCCGTTGAATCTCTTCTTCTCCACAGTCACTTGTGGATCTCGCAATCTTGCCAGTGTGCTACCTTGATCAATAAAAAAGGTGGAGCATATTGCTACACAAGCTGTAGGTATATAAACATTCAGGGATTTGTGGGATTTCCAAAGCATAATATTCCTGTGCCAGAGGTATGCGCTTCCAATAAAGATTGCATAGCTGCACATTTGATTTGTTTGTTAATGGAAAATGGGGGAGAAAAATCAGTCTTTGTTCAGTCTTTGTTGACAGGTTGTCAAGTGGCAAAATGGGTGCATTGCCACGGGGTGATTTAGCAGGATACCGTGGGATGCTTTTACATTGTGAGCAAGGCGAGCTAGTAAGTTGCTGGGTTGCTTGCAAGGCCATTCGACCTGAGAAACATTGTTGTGAAAACCCTTTTAACAGTGCTGAAAAGACCCAGAACACAATCTGATTTTTGTAAAGCGTTAAAGGGGCTATTTTGAGTAGATTTTTTTCCCCCAACATATAGCACTTCCTGTCTTCATGTAGCATCTGCATTTAATTCATGTGTCCACTTTTCCTTTTTACCCATAGGCTTTTGGTGCCTCGGAGGCCATGTCGGATCGCATCTGCATCCACAGCAATGCCAAGATCAGCGTGGAACTCTCTGCTGAGGATCTACTGTCCTGCTGTGAAAGCTGTGGCATGGGGTGAGAGAGTTGTATTTATAAAAAAAATCAAATCAAATCAATCTTTATTTATATAGCGTCTTATACAATCAAAATTGTTTCAAGGCGCTTTCCAGAATCCCAGGGCCTGACCCCAGACAAGCAACAGTGGCAAGGAAAAACTCCCCTTTAACAGGAAGAAACCTTGAGCAGGACCAGGCTCATGTAGGGGGACCCTCCTGCTGATGGCCGGCTGGGTAAAGAGAGAGGAGAGGAGGGAGGACAGGTAGAGGATAGGATAGGTAGGAGAGGAGAGGGGTAGAGGAGAGGAGAGGTAGAGTGAAGGGGAGGTAGAGGAGAGGAGAAGGAGGAGGAGGAGAAAGAGGAGAGGAAAGAAGAGGAGAGGGAGAGGAAAAGGAGAAGGAGAGAGAGGAGAGGAGAGGAGAGGAGAGGAGAGGAGAGGCACAGAGCACAGAAACACACACAAAAAATATGCACAATCACTTCAACGGGGCCGGCGGTCATTATGCAGCTCCGATGGCAGTGATACCTGCAAATAGATAGAGGGGGGGGGGTGGGGAGAAGCAGAAAAACTACACAAGAATCAGCATAACTAGTCTGCTTGATGAGGAGAGGAAAGGAGAGGAAACCATGACCCAGTGGAGTGACAGAGGCCTGTCAGGTGATCATGTTTCCGGACCCCGGCAGCCTTGGCCTATAACAGCATAGCTAGAATGTGACCTAATGATTAGACGACCCCCTAAGTATGATAATTTGTCTGTCTATGATAGTAACTGGAACTACTGAATTAGTAACAGTAAGCTTTTTCAAAGAGGTAGGTTTTGAGTCTGATCTTAAAAGTAGCGATGGAGTCAGCCTCCCGTACCTGGACAGGGAGCTGGTTCCAAAGCAGGGGGGCCTGGTAGCTAAATGCTCGGCCCCCCATTCTACTCCTAGAAACTCTGGGAACCACAAGTAGACCAGCATTCTGAGAGCGGAGCGGTCTATTGGGCTGATAGGGTATCACTAGCTCCTCCAGGTAGGATGGAGCTAGGCCTCTGAGGACCTTGTAGGTCAGAAGAAGGGTTTTAAAAGTTATTCTAAATTTAACGGGCAGCCAATGAAGCGACGCCATTACAGGACTTATGTGATCTCTTTTGTCAAAAAAAAGAAGACAGAAAAACAAAACATTCCCCACTGTCAACTACTGTGCTGATCTAATCCTGATGCCACCAACAGAACATATGATATTTAATAGAAAACAGATTCACACTTTGGCCTAAAAATGTATTCACATTCATGTAATAAGATGTAAGATTGTCTGTTTCTATTTTTGGAAATTCATATTACAAATTCATATTACAAGCATTAAGTGATTTGGTAGCGTCCCTTTATAAAACTCAGTTGGTAAGTAAATGGATTTGGTCTCTCATATCTGACTTTTGTAGGTTGCAAATTTGTATATTAATGTTGACAGTAGGCTGTAATATAGCCAAACAAATGTGAGCATCTGGAAAGTTGGGATGTGTGACTGCTTTATTTTCATTTGTTAAATAATAGATGCAATGGTGGCTACCCTTCTGCTGCTTGGGACTTCTGGACCAAGGATGGACTGGTGTCTGGAGGCCTTTATGACTCCCACATTGGTCAGTTCCTTGTAATACACTGATAAGTGGTCTTGTGTGTATTGTTGCTTGTTCCTGACTGGAACTCTTTTCAGGTTGCCGTCCCTATACCATCCCCCCCTGTGAGCACCATGTGAATGGTAGCAGACCTTCCTGCAGTGGAGAAGGTGGAGAAACACCTCAGTGTGTCTACAGGTGTGAAGCTGGATACACCCCCAGCTACAAGCAGGATAAGCACTATGGTAAAAAAAAAAAAAAAAAAGGAAATGCTTAAGAAAAAGCCATTTTTTCCACAGAATATTAATAATATATAATAAATGTATGTAATGAAGTATAGTAAACCAAAGCAAATCTTGGAGATGATAATGCAATGCTTATACCTACTTTTGCAGGTAAAACATCATACAGTGTCTCATCAGATGAGGATGATATTAAACATGAAATATACAAGAATGGTCCAGTGGAGGGTGCCTTCACTGTCTATGAAGACTTTGTGTTGTACAAGACTGGTGAGAACACACAAGCATCCACAAAATCTTCAGTATGACCTTCTGACATAAGCATAACCATGAATGTGAACTAAAACTGTGTCTTACTGTCCTATCTCACACAGGTGTTTATCAGCATGTGACTGGTTCTGCTCTGGGTGGTCATGCTATCAAGATCTTGGGTTGGGGGGAGGAGAATGGTATTCCCTACTGGCTTTGTGCCAACTCCTGGAACACTGATTGGGGCAATAATGGTGAGAAGTATTTTTAAATTATTTTGATTCAACCTTGAAACCACTGGATATCATCCTCGTATTGGCTTTCAGACTCCTGTGTAACGCTGTTGTCTGAAAGAACATTCATATTTTAACTATGAATGGAAGCCAAATCTGTTGAAGAATCGTATCAGTCATCCAGGTTGAAGAGAACTCTTAAAATATTCAGCTAGCCTTTTATCCAAGAGGCTTCTTCAGTTCTACATTAACTGGTAGGAGTTCCAGAGTTGTATGTACTGTACTGGTTGACTGATTGATGAGTGGTAATTTGCATTATTAAACTTCTGTGGATCCTCCCAGTCAACATGTGATGTTGGGTGTGAACGATTGTGAACCTCTCCTGAGGGATCCCAGGACAACTACAAGCTAAAACCAGTTTAAGTGTACTTCATTTAGAAATAAGTTGTGAATTTATTTGTTTTTGTTCTTCAGGGTTCTTTAAAATCTTACGTGGATCAAATCACTGTGGTATCGAGTCCGAGATTGTTGCAGGAATTCCAAATTAGAATCAAGGTAAGGCAACATATTGGTGAAGAACTCACTGGTTTTCCACCACAGTAAATTTTAAAGCACCCTCATGAAACCTGCATGTTTAAAACTGATAAAAGGTGGGTTGAAACGGTGTCCCTTACTGGTTTGTTCTCTCATGCAGGCTTTGAGTTGCACTGGCCATCATACACTCACCGGAGGTCGGTTCACTCTGCTGATTTTCTCCCAACACCATGTATACAGTTTTGTGTTCTGTGAAAACTGAGTTGCATTAAGAGTTTTTTCCATCGCTTGAAACAATGATGTTTTTTTGTTTTTTTTACTGCACACTTGAAATCATGTGGTGTGCTGAATATAGTTGTTATAAACTGCACGCTGTTGTCTAATGCAGTTGGTAATGCTACTATTGGTATTTTAAATGATCATCTTAACTTTTTAAAATGCAAATGAAATTGGATATTTTTAATTTTCTTTAATAAATGATATCATTCATGTTTTGGTGTAATAAAAAAGGTTGACATTAAGATGATGTTTTTATTTTTCCACTAGTTCCTTGCCTGTATTTTTATGTCACTGAGAAAATATTAGAATTAGTTGGTGCCAGCTGCTCGCCATCCCAGTTTGACTGGAATTCTCATGCACGTTAACAAACAAGGCTTCTGGGCAAATGTCCTTTGGCCAGTCACATCAGCTGTTTAAGCATACAAACATGGAGAAGGTGTGACTGTTTTGGTGTATTTGATGTTGGAATCTAAGATTCGTGACGGAGAAGCTGGGGGTTGTTACTATCGATATTAAATATTTTTTAAAGTTGCAAACATTTATCAAGGAAAGCAGCGCTCTGTTTGATAACTTCCGCGTTTATAACACGTTCCCCTTTTATAATAGGATTGTTCGTTTTTGTCACAGGCGTCCACAGACCCGCTCATGTCATCGGTGTTAAGGGATCAAACTGTCATAAACTGTGACGTTTGGGAGAAAATATTCAAGCTTTTGTTAGAATACATTACAATCGCGAGTAAAGTTTGACTGCATTTTTTTGATCAGTATGTAGTTGTTCGGTTACTCAACATTAGGACGCACGGACTTATACAGACTGAAGAAACAAACACGCTCTTTAGGACCGTGGGGGAGGTCTTTCTCTCTTATAGTTGTCAGCACAGTAGGAGCTTTCGTAGTGACTTCCACGAGTCAACAATGGAAGGGGAAGGAAGAGTTTTGTGGATGAAATACGGATCACTCTTGCCGCTGCTCGTGCTTGTCTTGGCCTTGTGGTTTCGCCCGCCCCAAGATGCCGTCTTAGACGACCGACTAGACGCGGTCTTGTCCTCTCTGCTTCGTGCTGAACGCAAAGTCGGAATAAACACTGCGGCCAGACCAAGAGTAGCTATTGGTGAGTCCAAGTGGTGCGAGCGATCTTCTAACAACTAGCCCAACGCTTAAAAATTATTTTTCTTCTTTAATGATACATTACGTTCGAAATGAATGATGTTCGTAATTGCTGCTGGTCGAAGATGGGCTTTTAGCTGAAGGAACAGCCATCTTTACTTAAAAAAAGCTAGCATACCACGCTCACAAGAAAGATACACATAAAACTGAAATAAACCTAAATCAAAATGTCGATCTACCTTTAATTTAGTACACACTCAAGAACAATTGCTTTAATTGTCAGTTATTTCACTGCATGCACTTTGCACACCAGTCAAAGCCAGAAACCCATTTTAAGAAATACTATTTTAGCATTAGTTTGATGAACACGAGTGTTAAGTTCATGTATGATAAAGTTTCTTTTTTTATTCATAGCAAAGAAACCATAGCGGAGCACTTTTCTGTAGAACTGCTGTATTTTGCCTTCTAAGCAGCTTGGTTCTAATATTTTCAGGATCACTATAGATTGACAAACCGTAATATATTTCAGTCAACATCACAAATTAGGTGCAAAATGGTGAATTAAACTGTCAGTTTTAAGCACTATAACAATATTACTGTAGTTAAATCAACCGATGTGATGGGTGAGTTTGTCCGGCACAGACGGACAAGGAGAGCTTCATTACATGTTCAACTTCTTCACATGTTGCATTGCATTTCTTGTTGTTTAAGTCGCCTCAAGAATTGCAAATAACAGTCTAACCATACATATTAAGTTCTCCCTTTTCTATGGTAATGATTATTATTTTTTAGTCACAGTGAAACGATGAATATTAATGACTATATAATCGCAAATATCCCCAGGGGCTGTGCTGTTATTAAATACTAATTCACTAAAAATTAGTTTACTTACTATGAATACTGTCTGGTGCTTTTTCTGCTAATGTGTGTGTTTGACTGTACTGTACATAAAAATGTGTGCTTTGACTGCCAAGATGGCAGATTAATGTTGAAAATTTCTTGATTTAACCTTACTGAGTTTTAAAGACTTTCTCTTGGGTTTATGTAAACTGTGCAATGAGAAAAGCATCATCTGAGGGTGGGTGATGCATTATTATTGTTATTGTCTTGCTTACATGCTATATTTGCCTCCGGTTGTAGCTGTTAAGTCACAGCTGATTACGTATTGATCACTTTGTTTTTCCTTTGCTTGCTCATTGGCAGGTTTTGGTGGTTGTGTTGATCTGATCGTGGATGGGGTGATGTTGCTTAACAAGATGGGCCTAACTCCAGCAAACCAGCCACATCATCATGACTACATAGAAAATGAAGTTCAACTGGCTCAGAGTTTTGCCTACTTCTTTGCTCCAGGAGCTGCAGCAGAGTAAGTTCTGCATATGATCAGCATCAAATGGCTCCCCCCTAATTCAAGGGAATTATGTGTAAATGATATTTGTGTAATTTAATTAAATATTTTTCAAAAATACTTGAGCAATTCATTTTTGTTCTGCATTAGATCTGTCATTATTTATGTAGGGACAGGGTAAATGGATTGTGTTTATTTTGGATGACACACCGACAGCAAATTTAGTTGTTGGTTACAACCTTTGAGCTTCTGTTGTCATTTAGATGTTGTACAAATACACAGGTTCACACTTCTTTTTCTTCCTTTAACAGTTTGCTACTTTAAATTGTTTCTATATGTATTTTGAGTGCTGCATCTGAATCTGTGCTCAGTGCCTACAAGGTCTCAATCAAATGCAATAGAATAATGTGGAGAATTTGTGACAAGGACTTTAAAAGAGTTAATTTGTCTCATTCTAAAGCACATATTAAAACAATCTTTAACAGTCTAAGGATATTGGCCTTGTGGGGTTTTCCAGAAAACATCTGCTGTCCTTGCTTGTGCATCCTGTAAAATAAACCATATAATTAAGCTGTAGAGTATGCATACCATCTCCAGGACATTCTACTCCATCCAGACAGTCACATCTTTACTGGCAGCTTTCTGATAGCAGCTTTCAGTAAGGTGTACCAAATTAATTTGGATTTTTAAGTAGATAAGCGGAACAAGAAGTGGGCTGGAATGGAGGTTGTTTTCAGATGGTTCATCTTCTGTATTAACACTTCTTTTTCACATTTCTGTGCCCTGCAGACGTTTTATGCTCAATGAAACCCTGTTCAACGAGTTGGTTGAGGCATCCCGCGACATTCCTGGGAACAGATGGACAGTAGGCGGTAATGCCCCAGTTATGGCTGGACGCATGGCTACCGAGGGATGTGATGTGTTGCTGGGGGGCAGTTTCAGTCCTGATTTTACAGATGTCCTGTCCCAGCACATTACAGGTCTGCACGTTTCTCCTCTTATCCAGTTTTCCCTTTTGCCGGCCATTTCCTGCATTACCAGGATGCCTTTGTTTGGTCATCATCTTCCTCTGCTTTTAATAGTGGCAGGTAATGAAGTAGAAGAGCCAGACATTCATCTTATCCTGGAGTATCCATCTGGTGCTTCCTGGGGTCAGTACACCTCACGCAGAGCCAACAGGTGTGTGTTCATTGTGCTTTGCTGTGTATCTGTGGTTAATTCCATAGACAGTTGGACTGGTTATGTGACTATTATTTTGTAATGGATTTATTTTTCTAACCGACACTGTGCGTCTGTATGTATACCGATGTTCAGATTTGTTCAGTTCTGCTCATTGGGAGATTATTGTGCAATTTCTTCATGTTCTTCAGATATATCGTCCACAGTGATGACCATAACCCTTACCTGTCCTCCATGGAGGATTTTGCCACCAAACTTGAAGAGTTTGAACCAGACCTGCTGGTGGTGGGAGGACTGCAGATGATGGACAACTTCCCCTTTCAAGCAGGTTTGGCACCAATGTACCTCTGGAATAATTTCCTACAGGGAGACTTTTATACTTTTCATTCAGTGGATAAAAAGTTGATCATTTCAGGTGAGAGGAAAGCTCTCCTCTCCCATCTGGCCGAACTCCTGTCTTCCTCCAGTCCGAAGATTGGGGTCCACTTTGAAATGGCCAGTTTTGTCGAAGAGAGTATAATGGAAGACCTTCTCCAATATGTCGTCCCTCACGTATGTTTTTTATGACTCTCTCATGAATCCATGCACGCATGAGATATAAAGATAAAAATGGACTCAAGGTAGCTAAGGGAAGACAAAGATGGACAGGGTCACACTGAATTTGGCTAAATCATATTTGATGATTTGTTGAGATTGAAGTTAGTGTTTACGCATCTTTTGGAACAGACAATACTTTTTCTTGGAGAAAATTGTAGCTGCATAAAAGGATTCTGAAATGTCTTAAACACCCTCTGTCGTACTTCATTTCCCCTTACAGGCAGACTCTTTAGGGATGAATGAGCAGGAGCTTCCGAATCTGCTGAGTTTACTGAAAGGCACCAACATTACAGTGTTGTCGGACCCAAATCCTCGCGTAGCAACCGTCTTAGACCAGATGAGGGAGGTCTACCGAATTTTGAACAAGTGCTACAAAGACGCTGTCAGGGAAGGGAACACAGGTGGCACTAAAGTCAAATTGCTTACTCGGCTTCATGTACACACACTGGCCTTTCAGGCCATCATAGTTAAGCATGGATCCCAGTGGAAGAACACAATGTCTGCCACTGCCAAGGCATCACTTACAGCCAACCGCCATGTTTGTGGCTCCAATGACATTGATACTACCAAGGCGAGGCTCATCATGGATGACTCTTTCTCTGTTAGCCGACAGGAGGGCAGCCAGCGTATTCCTCTAGAGGAGACTAAGCCCGTCAGCTGCTGGGCTGAGGACGACTACGAAATCTGCGTCGCTCCGGTGCTGGTGTGCACTGAGGTTTACCAAACTGCAGGAGGAGGGGATAATGTATCTGCTGCTGGCCTGGTGCTGCAAATCTAGAGAATGGTTCTCACAGCAATTTGTTGTGCTAACTAGATGTTGGCTAATAAAAATATTGGGGATGCAAACGTAGCCACAGTGGCAAATCATCTAGGAATAGTCGAAGATATCGGGCTAATGCTGCCACATCTGTAGCCCATGGCATAGCTGGACCATCAGGGATCACTCATAGGAGTCAGATGATGGGATGTTGTAATCTTTTATTTCTAATTGCCATGCATTAACTAAATGTTATGGGTTATACATGGGTTTTTAAAAAAAAATCTAAAATCATTATAGCATCATCTGACTTCTGAGCTCGGTCCTTATAAAATACTTTAACTTTCATTTCCAGATGTGTGTGTGTCTGTGTGTGGTATTTCTGTGGTATTTTTTTTCTCTATTTGACCTGTCTTCATTGAATTGTGTTAATCTTACCTCTTACTCTACTATGCAAAAATAGCATTTGTGTGTGAAATCATTCAGTTCACTGAAAAACAAAAACGAGCTTATTTTCAAGGCAAGGTCAACTACAGTAATAAAAACCCTGTTCATTCAAGAATCTGTTCCGCTATTTGACCTGCTTCTGTCAGTTCTCCCTTTTAGATAAAGACCCAGAAAGCTGTGGTGACCACCTGCACATCTTCCTTTTGTGTAACTGATCTTTTAGGGCTGTGTGAAGAATACCGTATATGGGAATACATACTTTGGGACAAGAGCACAGAAATCTTGCTATGGGACCACTGCAAGGATTTGTAGCTGACTGGCATCTCCTCTACCTCTAATTTCTATCTGTAGTTTACCATTTTAACTTCTTTAACTTATATACCATTTTAACATCTTTAACTTCTCTAGCTCTATGTAGTGCTTTAGTACCGGTACCAATTTAGTGATGTAGGTGACATGAATCTGGACTATGTGGAAGATGTAATATTTTCTATGTCGGGTCTCTTTTGAGTAAAAACAACTTTTAATAGCAAATAAAGACCAGCTCTGATTTCAATTGCTCCAGGTAAGAAATTTTGTTTCTGTGAAGGATGACGTAAAACACAAACTCCAGCCATGCTGCTTCATGTACTTACTAGTAGCTATTACCATCACTATGCTCATCTGTGATGCTTTCTATAGTCTTTATTGATGTACATAGAAGAGGTGACCATAAATGTGATTTCTCTGCTGAGAAGGCAGAATGTGACTTTTATTTTTGTTTTTTAATTTGATGTTTAGTGAGGACAAATTGCTATGTTAGGGTTTCTGTAACCATGAGCTTATTCTACATTTTCTGAAGTTTCTTGCATAGTTACTGTAAACCAACAGTACCTAACAGGTGATTTTAACTGTAAAATGATGCTGTTAAGAGCAGAAATATTTGCTCCAAATCTAACTCTAATTGACACAGAGGAAGTTGCTTTTTCCATACACAGGAATTGATCTAAGTTGCATTTAGGTGACGTCCTCTGTGTTCCCACGTCTCAATGTTTCATGCATAAATTATAAATGCTGGTTAACCCTTGCATTGTTTTGTTCATTTACACAGATGATGAGGTTTGCCAAATTGATCTGTTATTCAATGGTGCATCATGTTATCTGCCCTTTAGGCTTACTTTAAATCTTGAGAACATCACATTTTAATTGAAAGGAATTCTGCTAATTTTACCAAAGCCATTCAGCAATATTTTATTATATATTATTAAATGACAAATGAGCACATTTGTAGAAAAACTGCCAAGTCATGCTGACAGGGACCACAGTAAATTAATTTTCCAGCTCCATAAATGATTGAACAATCAGTTTTGATTTGGACAGGATTGTGTTTAATACCACTGAAAGTTTCTAAGGTCAAATTAGAAGATGGAAGAGGCTCACTTACAAAATATTTCATCTCAACCTTTCTAAATGGACAAAAAATTATCACAGTTTGACTAGTAATTCTATCAAAAGTACAAATCCATTCTAAGATTTCTGAGCACACTGTCATCATCTATGTGTCAGGATCAAAGATCAGCTGGCTGATATAATCTGCATAATAGATGTGGTCATTGTCAGACAGAGCGGTTAACATCTCCTCCATCTCCCCCTGACTGAATGGCTCACCTGTTAAAGAAGATGAAAGTCAAGGTCAGGTAGATATAACTGAACAAGGTTTAGAGGCTGGAAGAGGCTTCACCTTCCTGTGTCAGGTACTTTGTCAGCTCCTCTGACTCCAGGTATCCTTTCTTTTCTTTATCCAGCACCTTAAACAGCATCAGTGGTTTCTTATTAATAGTTTTCCAAATACAGTATGTAAGTTTCGGTGGATGGTCAAAAACATTCTTACAAAAAGGGAAAATAAGACTTAAAAGCAGCAGATCTCACCTTGAATGCTTGAAGCAGAATGACCGCTGAGATGGGAGGAAACCTATCATACATACACAATTATTACACCTGCATTTAATTTTTTTTAGATGCAGTATAGTGCGGAGCTATATATATATACACACACACACATATATATGTGTGTATGTATATGCTTATATATATTTATTTATTTTTTAAATTTTAATTTTAATTTTTAATTTAAATCTACAAAGTCTGAAGCTATGTCCTGACTGGACTGGTTTTACCTGTGCTCCAGAAGAACCTTGGTCATGGCAGGGAGGAACTTGTCTAAATGAATGTAACCTGTGTGGTCTTCTCCCACCTGAATGAACAGGACAGGTTGTCGAAACAGTTTTACGCTTTTTCAAAGGCTATTGTGTCAAAGAAGTTGACTTACAATTAAATATTTTAATTTGTACTTCACAAAATGGATAATGAATATAATTATGACCAACGTCAAATCGATTTGTATTAAAGGTTCTGTGAGAGGAGAATATGAATAAATGCACATCTTGTTAACACTCTTTTCTTAAATAACAGCAAAACCACACCTCAGCTACAAAATCATGGAGATTTGGCCGGGAGGGGAAGCAGCCCAAGGAGTAGACAACTGTGCCAATCTCTCTGGAAACAAACCAGAAATGATATCATTTATCATTTTGATATCACTTTTTCTTCACCAATGAAGATGATTAATGAAACACTGACAGACCGGACATCCACAGTGTGGTTGGACTGATAATCAAACGCTTCAAAGGCTGCCTTAATCTTCTTGTGGACGTCTGAGATTTAAAATTTAAAAAAAAAAAAAAACAGAACAAAGCTTTAAAAAAAAACAAACTACTCCTTTACAAATACGTTACAGTTTCAAAGGCAAAACACTATTCTGATATAGAATAGGAATACGCTACATGACCCGGAAAGTTTAAATTAAATAATCTTAAAAGTGTTGGGGCGAGGACACGAACCTGCAGTGTTTCTGATCGCCATGGCGGAGCCAGTCGCCAATACTCGGTTGCCATAGAAATCAACCGTTGCGTTCTTCCGCTTGGCTAAAATAGCTGCTATCTTGAACTACAAGAGCAATTGAAAACCAGAATTATTTGGGTTTTTATGATGGAGAAAAAACCCAAATTCTTTATTCAGCACCCCAAATGTTCTTTTTCTAGAATTATGAGTTATAGAAAGTAGAAAGTGTCTTTATTCCAGCCTTTACCACACACAGTAACCAATAACATTTGACAATTGAAAATTACATAGCCATATTAACTTGAATTAATAACATTTGGGTGTGGCAATGAACCAGTCATTGGACTGGTTTCATGGTATGTAGCACTGAAATTCTCATTATAATGGACATCTTGAAAAGAATTTCAAGTATCAACTATTGTGGACATTATTTAGGCTGAGAAAATCCTCAAATTAAACCAGTTACACCAATCACATATGAGTACAGGTGAGCAAATAATGTGGGACTTTATTTAAAACAACACCTAATCAGCACCCCAAATGTGCTTTTTCTAGAACAATTGTGATTTATAATTGTTTCTTTCTTAAACACTTAGAAAGTAGTCTGTCTAATAGAGAACAGGTGAGCAAATAATGTACTTATATCTCTGGATCCCAATTTGAAATATTCCTAAAAAAAATGTTTAAACACAATAGTTTAACACCTCTGAACCTCTTCAGGTTTATGGATCATGCTGCGTTTAAAACTCAGAACTTTTCAGGTCAAGTACTAAAAATTGACAGACGTTTACTAGTTAAATAAGTGCATCTTTGTCACCATATTAAACCACACTTGAAGACCGAGTGTAGAATAAACCAGCACGTGTTTATAGCTGTGATTGTCACTGATGAACAGTAACCTCCCAGTCCAGCTCCAGTTTTGTTAGTGGCACTTGTTACGCCTGCTGTTCATATGCATCCTGGTGCATCCATCTCTTCACCGATCGTTATTTCCTGCTGAATTTGCTTGTTGCCTTGAGAGTGTATGTCATTGGCATTCTCTTCCTTCTGCTCTTGTGCTCCTTTGTTTATTTCATCAGGACTGGTGTCTTTCACAGCCTCCTCTTTTTGAGATGCATCATTGTTGCTAACATCCTATAATAGAAATGTTACAAGATGCTCCTTTCTTCATGTATGTTGAAACTTTCATCATAGAAAAACTAGAAAAATAAATGTGTTTTTTATCACTAGAAATATTATAATTAGGCTGTTTGATCATGCAGAATTATTGTTTAATATCTTTTTTCCACAGACAATAACTCTGAAGGGGCTAAAAGGCCATCCTGGTTTAAATCCAGTCTGGAGTAAAAATCTACCAGAGATATGACCTACACACACACACACACACACACATATAGACAAATTGATCTATGTAACAAGTGCAGCATGTAAATTCATCCTTACCTCTTCATTAGCCTGTGTTCCAGGTGCATTATGGGAATTATAATCCGAGAGCAGCTGCATCATGTCCAAACCATCCAGGAAACCGGTGCGATCATAGTCCATCATTTATATCTGTCAGAGGTTCTGGAAGAGTCTGACTACTGTGCAACTCTACAACAGCAGAGAAAGCAAACATGAAACTTTGTTTGAAATTTGTGTGACGGTCTTGCAAAATTTCTATATTGACGTTAAACAAATGGTGTGATAATTGCAACATAAAGCAGCAACATAAAGCAGTATTATGTCCAAATCATTAGAGCAGTGCATCAGTCAAAGTCCACAGTGCAACAGTCTCTTCATAAACCTTTGAAATAGATTAGGATGTGGCCTTGTGTCAAAAGCGAGAACATCCTTAAATCAAATATATCATGATTCTCTGTTTGTCCTTTCAGATTGTGATTAATTTTTTTTAGATGTAATATATTAGGGCATGTTTCTGTATTCGAGTTGTTACAGCAGATGTCACCTGTTTAGCACGCACCTGCGGTCTGCCCCCAGGGCAAAGGGATTAGCAAGTGCTGGTTCATCCCTGAGAGGTGCAATTAAACAATATTTAATAAACAGAAAGAAAAAAAACTTGCATGAACAGATGGTGTGAAAATTGGGACTAAGAACAAGGTTTTACCTCTCTGTCCAAGGAAGACCTGACACAGCAGTTCATAAAAACGAAGAGAGACAGGAAACACGGGACCAACCTGCCCGGGTAAGACTTTAGGTATGCACCTATAAGCACGTCATTATTATCTTAGACCTTACTCATAATTTGTAATGAATTTGTAAGGAGACCATTCAGCTAAATTGAATTAAAACACATTTCCAATACAGATATCCATCGAAACACATGCTTTCTTCCATTTTAGTATTTTTTTTAAGTTTACCAAGAAACAAAAGAAACAGGGGAGGTTAGCAAACAGACTCACAAAAGTTCAGTTCAATTTGTGTAAATAGAGTGAAGTCATACCAATCAATCAATCAATCAATCAATCAATCAATCAATCAATCAATCAATCAATCTTTATTTATATAGGGGCTGTTGCAATCAAAATTGTTTCTAGGCACTTTACAGAATCCCAGGGCCTGACCCCCAACAAGCAACAGTGGCAAGGAAAGAGAGGAGAGGAGAGGAGAGGAGAGGAGAGGAGAGGAGAGGAGAGGAGAGGAGAGGAGAGGAGAGGAGAGGAGAGGAGAGGAGGCCATGACCCAGTGGGGTGACGGAGGCCTGTCAGGAGATCATGTTTAGCTCGTCCAGGTAGGATGGAGCTAGGCCTCTAAGGACCTTGTAGGTCAGAAGAAGAATTTTTTTAAATTATTCTAAATTTAATGGGCGGCCAATGAAGAGACACCAGTACAGGACTTATGTGATCTCTATTGTCAGAACTCTGGCTGTAGCACTTTGGATCAACTGGAGGCTTCTTAAAGAGTTGTTTGGACACTCTGATAATAAAGAATTACAATAGTCCAGCTTGGACGTAACAAATGCAGATTCCTGATCTTTGCAATGTTCCTCAAATGAAAAAAGGCAATTCTAGAGACTATTTTAATGTGTGAGTTGAAGGAGAGATTTTGATCAAAAGTTCCATCCATCCATCCATTCTCTACCGCTTATCCGGGGTCGGGTCGCGGGGGCAGCAGCCTAAGGAGAGAAGCCCAGATTTCCCTCTCCCCAGCTACTTCTTCTAGCTCATCCGGAGGGATCCCCAGGCGTTCCCAGGCCAGTCGAGAGACATAGTCTCTCCAACGTGTCCTGGGTCTTCCCGGGGGTCTCCTACCGGAGAGACATGCCCTGAACACCTCACCAGGGAGGCGTCCAGGGGGCATCCTAACTAGATGCCCAAGCCACCTCATCTGGCTCCTCTCAACGTGGAGGAGCAGCGACTCTACTCCGAGCTCCTCCCGGATGGCAGAGCTTCTCACCCTATCTCTAAGGGAGAGCCCAGCCACCCTACCCCACCCCACCAGGAAGCTCATTTCAGCCGCTTGTACCCGTGATCTTGTTCTTTCAGTCATTACCCAAAGCTCATGACCATCGGTGAGGGTAGGAACGAAGATCGACCGGTAAATCGAGAGCTTCGCCTTTCGGCTCAGCTCTCTCTTCACCACTACGGACCGGTGCAGAGTCCGCATTACTGCGGACGCCGCACCGATCCGCCTGTCGATCTCCCGCTCCATTCTTCCCTCACTCGTGAACAAGACCCTGAGGTACTTGAACTCCTCCACTTGGGGCAGGATCTCCTCCTTGACCCGGAGAAGGCACTCCACCTTTTTCCGGTTGAGAACCATGGCCTCGGATTTGGAGGTGCTGATTTTCATCCCAGCCGCTTCACATGCGGCGGCGAACCGATCCAGTGATAGTTGGAGGTCACGGGCCGATGATGCCAACAGGACCACATCATCCGCAAAAAGCAGAGACCCGATCCTGAGGTCACCAAACCGGATCCCCTCAACACCATGACTACACCTAGAAATTCTGTCCATAAAAATTATGAACAGAATCGGTGACAAAGGGCAGCCCTGGTGGAGACCAACCCTCACCGGAAACGAGTTCGACTTGCTGCCAGCAATTCGGACCAAACTCTGGCACCGATCGTACAGGGAGCGGACGGCCCATATCAGCGGGCCTGACACCCCATACTCTCGGAGAACCCCCCTCAGGACCCCCCCAGGGACACGGTCGAATGCCTTCTCCAAGTTATTATTCACGTCGGAGCCAACGACACCCGGCTTCGTCAGTCGGAGGTCACTAAAATTAACTTGGAGTCGGTGTGTAACTACGCAAAAACGATGTCGGACTCCGTAGCATTCTCTGGTCCCCTCCCCAATCTGGCCAGCGATGAAATGTTTAGCCGCATGTCATCGCTTCGTCGCTGGCTGTCACGGTGGTGCCCCGAAAACCAGGTGGCCTTTATAGACAATTGGAGCACCTTTTGGGGAAAACCTGGTCTGATTAGGAGAGACGGTGTCCATCCCACACGAGATGGTGCTTCTCTCATTTCTAGTAATCTGGCTAATTTTGTTAGACCCAAAGTGACCTGACAATCCAGGGTCCAGACCAGGATGCAGAGTTGTAGTCTTACACACATCTCTGCTGCTTCCTTAGAACCCTCATCCACCAACAATAACATATTTAACACTATAGAGGTAGTCTCTGTTCCACGGTTAAAAGTTCACCAAGCACAGAGCAGGGGAGCGGTCAATCACCAAAATCTTATTAAAATTAATACTGAAGCACAAGTTGGAGAAACTAATATCACAATTAAGTGTGGACTGTTAAATATTAGATCTCTTTTGTGTAAATCCCTTTTAGTGCACGACCTGATAGCGGATCATCACATTGATTTATTTTGTCTTACTGAGACCTGGCTTCAGGAGGAGGAGTATGTGAGCTTAAATGAATCTACTCCTCCTACCCATCTTAATTATCATATTCCACGTGTTACTGGTCGAGGAGGGGGAGTGGCAGCAATCTATCACTTCAAGTTATTAATTAATCCCAGACCAAAACATAGCTTCAGTTCATTTGAAAGCCTGACTCTTGGCATCACTCATCTGAACTGGAGGACAGAAAAGCCACTTCTGTTTGTAGTTGTATATCGGCCCCCTGCTGGGCCACATTCAGAGTTCCTGTCTGAGTTCTCTGATTTCTTATCTGACTTGGTCCTTAGAACTGAAAAAGTCATTATCATTGGAGACTTTAATATCCATATGGACGTTATAAATGACAGCTTTAGAAATGGCTTCATTTCATTACTTGAGTCAGTTGGTTTCCTCCAGCAGATAAACCAACCAACTCATAGCTTTAACCACACCCTAGATCTAGTTCTGACTTATGGTGTTGAGGTAGAACATGTGTCAGTGTTCCCTCAGAACCCAGTCCTGTCAGACCATTCTTTGATCACTTTTACATTTATGATTAAGGATTCTTCTATGCTCAGTCTTCCTATAGTCTTGGAAGGAAGTGATCCCTGTGCTGATCCCAGGACCACCGTGTGTTTCCCCAGGGATCAGTCATTATAATCTTAGCCCTGCTGAGGTTGACTCTATTGCTGAAGGTGCAGCAACCTCACTGAGAATCACGCTTGATTCTGTTGCCCCCCTGAAAAAGAAAATAGTAAATCAGAGGAGGTGTGCCCCCTGATATAATTCACATATCAGGACCCTCAAGCAGAAAGTGCGAAGACTGGAAAGAAAGTGGCATTCTTGTAAAATAGACAGCTACCATGAAGCCTGGAAAGACTGTCTATTAGTTTACAAAAAGGCCCTTCGCAAGGCTAGAACAGCTTATTTTTCTTTTTTGATTGAGGAAAATAAGAGCAACCCCAGGTTTCTTTTCAGCACTGTGGCCAAATTAACTAAGAGTCACAGTGTTTTAGATCCACGTATCCCTTCTTCCCTGAGTGGTGAAGACTTCATGAGCTTCTTCACTGATAAAGTTCTAGCTATCAGAGAAAAAGCTAACCAGGCCGTCCCAACAACTGGACCATCACCAGATGTGCTGACTGTGGGAACAAACAGGTTCTCCAACGAGCCCTTAAGCTCCTTCAGCCCTATATATTTTTCTGAGGCGTCATCGCTAATTCAGAAATCCAAGACCACCACGTGTCTTTTAGATCCCATCCCAACACACCTGTTGAAGGATGTTTTACCATTGATAGGCAGTTCTATCCTGGACCAGATCAATGGTTCTTTAGTGTCAGGTTATGTACCCCGGTCCTACAAGGTTGCAGTGATTAAGCCGTTGCTTAAAAAACCATCACTGGATCCTGATGTCTTAGCAAATTATAGGCCAATATCCAACCTTCCTTTTATCTCTAAAGTTCTAGAGAAGGTGGTGGTGACTCAGTTACTGGAGCACCTGCAGAGGAACAGCCTGTTTGAGATGTTTCAGTCAGGCTTTAGAGCTCACCACAGCACAGAAACAGCACTTCTTAAAGTCACTAATGATCTTCTCATAGCTTCCGATCATGGACTGGTCTCTATGCTGGTTCTGCTGGACCTCAGTGCTGCTTTTGATACAGTTGACCACAGCATCCTGTTACAGAGACTGGAACATGTGATTGGGATTAAAGGGACAGCACTAGACTGGTTTAGATCATACTTATCTGATAGATACCAGTTTGCCCATGTCCATGGTGTTCCCTCCTCATACAGTAGGGTTAGCCATGGAGTTCCTCGAGGTTCTGTACTCGGACCAATCCTCTTCACATTGTACATGCTTCCCTCAGGTAACATTATTTGGCAGTGTGAGAAGAATTATTGTTGTTATTACTATTATCGTTTCAATGCTATAGTAAGTATAGTAAGTAGATTTAGAATGTTTAATTAAAAGGAATGTATGAGTGTTTGAACCAAGTATTGAAGCTGTTAGGTACCCAGCACTGAGAGGTACCATGTTCAAGGACACGAGGAAGTCGTAGAGATAGGAGGAGAAGGAATCATGAGGTCAGATTGACATAAATCTTGTGTGCACCAAATAAAAGAGGAGAGCGAGCAGCAGACGGACGGAGTTGAGAGAGGAAGCTTGAACTGCTCGTCAGCTCTCCCTTGCAAGGCCTCCTGTTGTTTGCGTGGTTGATCTGAGTCTAGTGAACGAACAGCGCGGGTGACCAAAACATCACCCTCACAGCAGCATGGGATAAATTTTCATTGTTATGCTGATGACACTCAGCTCTATTTATCCATGAAACCCGAGGAGACAGAGAAGTTATTGAAGCTCCAGACCTGTCTTAAAGACATAAAGTCCTGGATGTCTTCAAATTTCCTCCTCCTTAACCCAGGAAAAACTGAGGTCATGGTGTTTGGTCCTGAACCTCTCTGGGATAGATTAGATCACATGATCACTCTAGATGGTATCTCATTAACATCTAGTCTCTCTGTGAGGAATCTAGGAGTAACTTTTGATCAAAATCTCTCCTTCAACTCACACATTAAATTAGTCTCTAGAAGTGCCTTTTTTCACTTGAGGAACATCACAAAGATCAGGAAACTGCTGACGCGGCATGATGCTGAAAAGTTAGTCCATGCATTTGTTACTTCCAGGCTGGACTACTGTAACTCTTTATTATCAGGGTGTCCAAACAACTCTTTAAGAAGCCTCCAGTTGATCCAAAATGCTGCAGCCAGAGTTCTGACAGGTATTGACAAAAGAGATCACATTACTCCTGTATTGGCGTCGCTTCATTGGCTGCCCGTTAAATTTAGAATAATTTTTAAAACCCTTCTTTTGACCTACAAGGTCCTCAGAGGCCTAGCTCCATCCTACCTAGAGGAGCTAGTGATACCTTATCAGCCCAATAGACTGCTCCGCTCTCAGAATGCTGGTCTACTTGTGGTTCCCAGAGTTTCCAGGAGTAGAATGGGGGGCCGAGCATTTAGCTACCAGGCCCCCCTGCTATGGAACCAGCTCCCTGTCCAGGTACGGGAGGCTGACTCCATCGCTACTTTTAAGATCAGACTCAAAACCTACCTCTTTGAAAAAGCTTATTGTTACTAATTCAGTAGTTCCAGTTACTATCATAGACAGACAAATTATCATACTTAGGGGGTCGTCTAATCATTAGGTCACATCTTAGTTATGCTGTTATAGGCCAAGGCTGCCGGGGTCCGGAAACATGATCACCTGACAGGCCTCTGTCACTCCACTGGGTCATGGTTTCCTCTCCTCTCCTCTCCTTTCCTCTCCTCATCAAGCAGACTAGTTATGCTGATTCTTGTGTAGTTTTTCTGCTTCCCCCCCCCCCCTATTTATTTACAGGTATCGCCGCCCTCGGAGCTGCATAATGACCTCCGGCCCCGCTGAAGTGATTGTACATCATATTTTTTGTGTGTGTTTCTGTGCTCTGTGCCTCTCCTCTCCTCTCCTCTCCTCTCCCCCTCCTTCTCCTTCTCCTCTCCTTTCCTCTCCTCTTTCCCCTCCTCCTCCTTCTCCTTCTCCTTTTCCTCTCCCTCTCCTCTCCTTTCCTTTCCTCTCCTCTTTCCCCTCCTCCTTCTCCTCTCCTCTACCTCCCCTTCACTCTACTTCTCCTCTCCGCTACCCCTCTCCTCTCCTCTCCTACCTATCCTATCCTCTACCTGTCCTCCCCCTTCTCCTCTCTCTTTACCCAGCCGGCCATCAGCAGGAGGGTCCCCCTACATGAGCCTGGTCCTGCTGAAGGTTTCTTCCTGTTAAAGGGGAGTTTTTCCTTGCCACTGTTGCTTGTCTGGGGTCAGGCCCTGGGATTCTGGAAAGCGCCTTGAAACAATTTTGATTGTATAAGGCGCTATATAAATAAAGATTGATTGATTGATTGAAGTCCACAAAACACATGTGGACTGGTTGGGCAAACTCCCATGCACCCTCGAAGACCCTGCTGAGGGTGTAGAGCTGGTCCACTGTTCCACGCCCAGGACGAAAACCACATTGCTCCTCCTGAATCCGAGGTTCGACTGTCCGGCGGACCCTCCTCTCCAGTACCCCTGAATAGACCTTACCAGGGAGGCTGAGGAGTGTGATCCCCCTATAGTTGGAACACACCCTCCGGTCCCCCTTCTTAAAAAGAGGGACTACCACCCTGGTCTGCCAATCCAGCGGCACTGCCCCCGATGTCCACGCGATGTTGCAGAGTCGAGTCAACCACGACAGCCCTACAACATCCAGAGCCTTAAGGAACTCCGGGCGGATCTCATCCACCCCCGGGGCCTTGCCACTGAGGAGTTTTTTGACTACCTCGGCAACTTCAGCCCCGGAGATATGAGAGCCCATCTCCAGGTCCCCAGGCCCTACTTCCTCACTGGAAGGCGTGTTGGTGGGATTGAGGAGGTCCTCGAAGTATTCCTTCCACCGATCCACAACATCCTGAGTTGAGGTCAGCAGCACACAATCACCACTATACACAGTGTTGACAGTGCACTGCTTCCCCTTCCTCAGACGCCGGATGGTGGTCCAGAACCTTTTCGAGGCCGTCCGAAAGTCGTTCTCCATGGCCTCACCGAACTCTTCCCACGCCCGGGTCTTTGCCTCGGCAACGGCCGTAGCTGCACTCTGCTTGGCACGCTGGTACCCATTGTGAGGGTGATGTTTGGTCACCCGCGCTGTTCGTTTACTAGACTCAGATCAACCACACAAACAACAGGAGGCCTTGCAAGGGAGAGCTGACGAGCAGTTCAAGCTTCCTCTCTCAACTCCGTCCGTCTGCTGCTCGCTCTCCTCTTTTATTTGGTGCACACAACATTTATGTCAATCTGACCTCATGATTCCTTCTCCGACTTCTCCGTGTCCTTGAACATGGTACCTCTCAGTGCTGGGTACCTAACAGCATCAACACTTGGTTCAAACACTCATACATTCCTTTTGATTAAACATTCTAAATCTACTTACTATACTTACTATAGCATTGAAACGATAACAACAACAATAATTCTGTTTATCGTTAAATGCGTCTAGATTCTCATTGTCAGTATTACATCTTTTCATTTCGTGAAATTTAAATGCATTACGTCATTTTCCTAGAAACACATTTCTTACACTCAGAGTTCAACATGGGTACAGCTTAAGACATCTCAAACATTTCATTTACATCTTGCATCACATTTGTCCATTCTTCTTCTGATTCCTCTTCATCGTTGTCCAGTAGAGATTGTTCTTCCACCTGCAGCGAAGTACTAGTAACAGCTGATCCCACGAGCCGGCCAATGCAACCCCGAAACAAGAGGTACTACACAGCAAGCTAGTATGGCTAATACTAGCAGCACTATCCCTATCATCATTCCTATCTTGAACAACAGTTCCCTCCACCTTGACAACATTCCTGTAAGCCAGTCTGGTGGGGGACTACCATCATCAATCATAGCTCTCTGTAGTTTACGGTAGTTAAATTTTTCTATGCGCTATCTATCAGGTGACCGTCCGCATCATTCTCTGGGATGAACGTACAACAGTAATCTCCTACCATTGCACACACTCCTCCCTGGGGGGCCGTTATGAGATCTAAGGCCATCCTATTCTGCATGGTCATCAGTCTTAGCGCTGTCATTTCTTCCTTGACTCCTGTGAGAGCAACTTTTGTCAAATTAGTAAATACTTTCAACCTATAATCAACTGTTTCCAATCTCAATATGTTCTTTCCTATTCCTAGCCACGGAAAGAGTGTCATGATCACTTTATTTCCGGTTGACCAATGCTTAAACTCTCGTGGTACATCTGTGCCCCACACTGAGTCGTGTGGTTTGAACTCGTCATTCAAATCTCTCCTGGAACGCAACTGTGGTGCAGAGCTAGCATTAGCAGCATAAATTATGATTGTGTGATCCTTGAGATGTACTGGAGCACACACTCCTGACCAGTTTGCTGGTAGGTCTGCATACGCATTGTGTCCACATAACCACCATCCCTTATTCACTAATTGCGTGCCTTTGTCTCCTGGCGCGAAAGCGGGATAGTTACATGTACAGTTATAACCTTCTGGACACCTCTGTGTTGCTTCATCTAAGGTAAATAAACCACATAAGTGCCGGGGGTCATCAATGCACTCCTGTTCACACTGTTCGGAACTTTTGTTTTGCTGTAGACACGTTTTCCGATAAGGCCGACCAGTTGGAGTGTTAAACCTCACATCACGATTGACTCCCAGTGCGCATGAAGTATAAACAACTTTACAGACATCCTTGTGTAACGACCCCAAATCTCTACCACCACTCCGTGCATGCATAACAGTATGTGTGATTTATTGCACCTAGCACAGGGAATCTGAATCTATTGGCTTTCCCTGTCATTGTCCGTAGTGGCTCTTGGGTGCAGTTGCTGCGAGCGAACCACGTTCCATCCAACAACTTGAGTGTGAAGTTCGTGTCACGGCTTAGCCCTATGTGGACAAAGCACTGTCCTACACTCCCTGTCATTGGTTCAGCAGTTACTTGCGGTGTATGCACAGAAACTGGTAGCATAGAACAAACATAACAACGAGAATGATTCTGTGTCCGAGCTGTGAAATTAGCATAGCGCCACCATGTATTCAAACTGTAAGTGTGTGAGGACTCTGGATTTTGTTCTAACCATGCATGTTCTAAGTGGCTAACTACGGTGCGTTTAGCGCGCGCGTAGCTCTCATCCTGTCTCAGAGCATCTTTCTGTCCCTGATTACCTCCCTCCTGTCGGAAGTTCCAAAGACCAAAACTCACGAGTCCTGCCGTCACAGCACCCACCACAATTAGGAAGAACAACTTCATTTCCTTTTAGATCCTCTTCACAGGTTCCGACGGGGTTCAGCCGTTGCTGGACCTATACAGGCCGTCAGCCGTTTACGGAGAGTCCGCCACTGCTCCCTCGCCTTCACCTGGAAGAATTTTCTGTTTCTTACAATGTGAAAGGTGTATCCACGACAGTTTTCCGTCCACTCGAACTGCAGTCTTTGTGGTCAGCTGTACTTGATAAGGACCTTCCCATCTAGGCGTGTTCCACCTCTTCCGCACAAACTTCTTCACCCACACGTAGTCGCCCGGTTGAATGGGTTCCTGGGGGGTGGAATCTGTGGAAGACACAGGACTAGGCAGAACATTTACTGTATTCACACATCGGTTAAGTAACACTTTTTTCAGATAATCTGCTATTGTTTCCTCAACATGTTTTAGCTCATTTGTTGTTGCAAAGTATGGCAGGCAATAAGGCCGCCCATATAATGCTTCAAAGGGTGTGATGCCTGTTTTCTTGTGTGGTGTTATGTGAATCCATAATTTCACCAGGTCGAAAACATCCAGTTCTTTCCTGTCTCGTCCATACATTTCTTCAGTCTGTTCTTTCAGTCTAGTACCGTTGACTCTTTCAACCAACCCTGCACTCTGAGGGTGGTATGCGCAGTGATTCTTCAAATCAGTGTCCAAAGTTACTCCTACAGTTTTCACTATCTCATTTACAAAATGGCTTCCATTGTCGCTCCAGATGACCTTCGGGATGCCAAACCTGGGAATGATCTCTCTACATAAAACTTTTGCTACTGTCAGTGCATCTGCTTTTGCTGTGGGGAAAATTTCTACCCACCTAGTAAATCCATCTAACACTACTAGACAATATTATTTACCTTCACATGGTGTTAGCTGAATAAAATCTAGAAAAACTGTGTGAAATGGATGATTTGGTAATGGTGTAGTGCCTGCAGGGGCCTTAAGGGCTCCCTGTGGGCTGTGTTTTACACAAATAGCACATTGTGAACAAAATTTTTTTGAGTATGTATGAAATCCTATAGTATAATAATGTTCATTAACCATCTGTACCATCCCTCCTGTTGAGACATGGCATGGCCCATGGCTCACTAATGCTGCCCATTTATGCATATTCCGGGGAAGGATTGGCTTGTTTCCTATGGTTAATAGTCCTTTATCATCCAGTTTGGCTCCTCGCTTCTTCCACATGGCCTTTTCTTTTTCTGGAGCACTTTGTTGCATTTCTTTTAGAATATCATTATCTGCAGGTTCTAAGGTAAATGATTCCTCATTATCAAGAAGTGTGTTGTTATTTGCTGCAGCCTTTGCGGCTCTGTCAGCAAAGGCATTGCCTTGTGAGACTGCGTCTGTGTTGTTAGTATGTGCAGTGCATTTACATACAGCTATTTTACGTGGCTGCTGTACTGCAGCTAATAACTTTTTTAACAGTTCTGCATGCATGACCGGTTTGCCGGTCGACGTTTTCATCCCTCTTAAATTCCATTGTTGAGCAAACACAAACAGCGTGGAAAAAGCATATTGACTATCTGTGTAAATGGGAACATCTTGTCCTTTGCTTAGTTCACAGGTACGTGTGAGTGTGACAAGTTCTGCAGCTTGAGCAGAATAGGAGGAGGGAAGTGATTTCGCCTCCACCACCTCGGTTGCTGTAACTACTGCATATGCGGTTCTAGTGCGTCCACAGTCATCCTTTCTCGATGATCCATCCACAAAGAGTGTCTGTCCTGTAGTCAACGCGACATCACTGAGATCTGGTCGCGGCAGGACCTTGGTGGAGACCTCATCCAGGCAGTTGTGCTGGTGTCCCTCTTCTGCGGTGGGTAGCAGCGTCGCTGGGTTTAAGGTCGTGCAGCGTCGAATCGTCAGATTCGGCTGAGACAGCAACACTGCCATACAGGAAAGATGACGTGCGGGCGACAGGAATGCTATCTTACTTTGTAGCAGCAGTATTGACACTGCATGTGGAACTAGCAAAGTTAGCTCATGATATAGCACCACTCCTGCGGAGGCTTTTACTGCCTCAGATGCTGCCACAACTGCTTTAACGCATGGTGGGAGTGCACAAACTACGGAATCTAGCTTGTGGGAGTAATAGGCCACTGGCTGCCTCTTATCTCCGTGTTTTTGCAACAAAACTGAAGTCATAAAATTACCTTTGCAATCTACGACCTGCTCAAAAGGCTTCTGATAGTCTGGCAGCTTTAACACTCCAGCACCTACAAGGGCCTGCTTTGTGTGTGTAAATGCTTCTTCAGCTTCAGGGGTCCAAGTTAACACATCAGTCATTGCTAAGGGATTATCATACATCAATGCTTGTAAAGGGGCAGTTATTTTCACATAATCTAAGATCCATGATCTGCAAAAATTCACAAGTCCTAAGAATGACATCATCTGCTTCTTTTACCCACAGATTAACCATTCTATCTACAGACCACATTCCTTCGGCTGTGGTACGAATCATCAACTAAAGCTGAGAGATAAGATCTCTTCCTAACAGATTTACGGGACATGTGGTGGAGATCACGAAAGGGGCTTTAAGTGTGATTCCACTTACAGGGTCACAAACATCTACAGGAATTGACATTCTTTCTTTAGTTATGAGACCATTTGCTGATCTCACAAAAATCTGTGTAGAAGTTGGTGCCAGGGCTATTGGATCTCTAATTACTGATTTACCTGCACCCGTGTCTACTAAGAATGTTAAAGAATTACCTAACACGGTCAGTTGTATTTCTGGTTTGCCTTCAGCAAACAGGAAGATGGTTTCTAAGTCTAAAACATCTTCTAAGTCATCTTTTTCAAATTGGTCAAATTTTGTGCCCTGATTTGTTTTAATTTTTGTGACATCTTTTTCCGGTTCTAGTCATAGCTGAGGTGGATTAGAACCTTGCTGCTGTCCTCTATTGTATCTCTGGTCACGTTGTTTCTTTCTGCAATCACGTTCCCAGTGTCCATAATTTTTACAATAATGACACTGATCTTTTTCACTGAAATTGCCTCCTCCTCCCCTTCCGCCTCGGCCTCGCCCACGCCCTCGGCCTCGGCTTGGGAGAGGATTGGCATTGAAAAACATGCCTGTTGATTGGTTCTTACTTTTTTGGCATTGTCTTTCAGCATGCATAGCATGTTGTTCATAGCGGTTTAGGTTACTAGTTCCGAAATCAACTAATTGTCTCTCTACCCAGGTTTTTATCTCTGATTTTGATCCCCCATGTATAGCTTGCTTTAACTGCTGTTGGTAGGGACCTTCTGGTTCTTCCGCATACGGAATTCCACTATTTTTTCGGAACACATCTTTCATTCTCATACTATAGTCTTCAAAACTTTCGTCAGTCTTTTGTCTCGTGGCCGTAATGGCGCTGTAGTCAGCTCGTCTGGTAAAAGTAGTTCGCATGCGCTCGTTCAGTCTGTCAAGTCTGTCATTTAGTTCTTGGCTGCCAGGCTGCCATGGTTGTTGAGTGACTGGATCCACTGGGACCCAATCTCCTCTAACAGTGCCCCATTTCTTGCCATTAACGCACATGAGGACTTGCTGGGTTTCAGTACCGTTAGTATGGTAACTTCTTTTAATTTTGTAATATTGCCTGGCCTGTCTAAGTTACCATCCCAATCGAACTTAGTCATCCACAGCTGAACATATGAGCATGAACCTGGATATTTGTCTTCCATGTGTTTACATGATGCTGGGTTTTCGAATTCAGCACCTTTTGTGGAATGTTGGTTGCCCATGTTTGCACTTTATTTCATCAGTTTTTATGTACTTGAGTGGAGACGCCTGATCTCCCGACTGAACAACCCTCAATCCATACAGGATATCTAGTTCAGCCCCCCTGCCGTGGCCTTATAGTCAATCGTTCTCGATCAGGAGAGTATACACCAGGCTTCTACCTCCGAGGAGGCGGGTGTATCTTGCCTCTGCTTCTCTCCCGATGACCAGGCAGGCAATACCGCGGTATTTTCTGTGTAGCGCTTTTTGTGTCTTATACTCACTCCGTTGTCGCTATGGTTTCTCTCTGAGTTGTTTTAGTGCCTTCTTCCCGTCACTGGAGATGGTCGCCCTGGGAGGGACGAAGACCGGCCTTCCGTCAACTCGTGATGAAAGGTCTTTCACTTCGGACGTCCTTTTGACTCCGGCTGCGCGCAGACTTCGGCGTTCGGTCGTCCCACGGCGCTCCTCTCCAGGTCTTGGGATCCGGCTCGAAGGACCAATTTTTGTGAGGGTGATGTTTGGTCACCCGCGCTGTTCGTTTACTAGACTCAGATCAACCACACAAACAACAGGAGGCCTTGCAAGGGAGAGCTGACGAGCAGTTCAAGCTTCCTCTCTCAACTCCGTCCGTCTGCTGCTCGCTCTCCTCTTTTATTTGGTGCACACAACATTTATGTCAATCTGACCTCATGATTCCTTCTCCGACTTCTCCGTGTCCTTGAACATGGTACCTCTCAGTGCTGGGTACCTAACAGCATCAACACTTGGTTCAAACACTCATACATTCCTTTTGATTAAACATTCTAAATCTACTTACTATACTTACTATAGCATTGAAACGATAACAACAACAATAATTCTTCTCACACCATCTGCTGCCTCAGGAGTCCCAGTAAGGCCAGTAAGGCCCGATACGACTCCTTCTTCAGCTTGACGGCATCCCTCACCGCTGGTGTCCACCAGCGGGTTCGGGCACTGCCGCCACGACAGGCACCAACCACCTTGCGGCCACAGCACCGGTCAGCCGCCTCAACAATGGAGGCACGGAACATGGTCCACTCGGACTCAATGTCCCCCGCCTCCCCCGAGACATGGTCAAAGCTGTCCCAGAGGCGTGAGTTGAAGCTCCTTCTGACAGGGGACTCTGCCAGGCGTGCCCAGCAGACCCTCACAACACGTTTGGGCCTGCCAGGTCTGTCCGGCATCCTCCCCCCCCATCGGAGCCAACTCACCACCAGGTGGTGATCAGTTGACAGCTCCGCCCCTCTCTTCACCCGAGTGTCCAGAACATGCGGCCGCAAATCCGATGACACAACCACAAAGTCAATCATCGATCTGCGGCCTAAGGCGTCCTGGTGCCAAGTGCACATGTGGACGCCTTTATGTCTGAACAAGGTGTTTGTTATGGACAATCTGAGACGAGCACAGAAGTCCAGTAACAAAACACCGTGAGCATTGAAGTCACCCAGGAGGACGAGGGAGCCCCCAGAAGGATCAAAAAGGGAAGATCAAAAGTTACTCCAAGATTACTCACAGAGAGACTAGATGCTAAGGAGAGCATCTAGAGTGATAATGTGATCTAATCTATCCCTGAGAGGTTCAGGACCAAACATCATGACCTCAGTTTTTCCTGAGGAGGAAATTTCAATCAATCAATCAATCAATCAATCAATCAACCAATCAACCAATCAACCAATCAATCAATCAACCAATCAATCAATCAATCAATCAACCAATCAATCAATCAATCTTTATTTATATAGCGTCTTTTACAATCAAAATTGTTTCAAGGTGCTTTACAGAATCCCAGGGCCTAACCCCAGACAAGCAACAGTGGCAAGGAAAAACTCCCCTTTAACAGGAAGAAACCTTGAGCTGAACCAGGCTCATGAAGGGGGACCCTCCTGCTGATAGCCAGCTGGATAGAGAGGGAGAAGAGGGGGAAGGACAGGTAGAGGATAAAATAGGGAGGAGAGGAGAGGAGAGGAGAGGAGAGGAGAGGAGAGGAGAGGAGAGGAGAGGAGAGGAGAGGGGAGGAGGGGAGGGGAGGGGAGGGGAGAGGAAACCATGACCCAGTGGGGTGACAGACGCATGTCAGGTGATCATGTTTCTGGACCCCGGCAGCCTCGGCCTATAGCAGCATAGCTAAGATGTTAACCTGATGATTAGACGACCCCTTAAGTATGATAATTTGTCTGTCTATGATAATAACTGGAACTACAGAATTAGTAACAATAAGCTTTTTCAAAGAGGTAGGTTTTAAGCCTAATCTTAAAAGTAGAGATGGAGTCAGCCCCCCGTACCTGGACAGGGAGCTGGTTCCATAGCAGGGGGGGAGGCTTCTTAAAGAGATGTTTGGACACTGATAATAAAGAATTACAATAGTCCAGCCTGAAGTAACAAATGCATGGACTAACTTTTTAGCATCATGCCGCGTCAGTAGTTTCCTAATCCTTGCGATGTTCCTCAAATGAAAAAAGGCACTTCTAGAGACTAATTTAATGTATGAGTTAAAAGGACAGATTTTGGTCAAAAGTTACTCCAAGATTCCTCACAGAGAGACTAGATATTAATGAGATACCATCTAGAGTGTTCATGTGATCTAATCTATCCCTGAGAGGTTCAGGACCAAACATCATGACCTCAGTTTTTCCTGGGTTAAGGAGGAGGAAATTTGAAGAGATCCAGGACTTAATGTCTTTAAGACAGGTCTGAAGCTTCACTAACTGCTCTGTGTCCTCTGGTTTCATGGATAAATAAAGCTGAGTGTCATCAGCATAACAATGACAATTTATCCCATGCTGCCAAATAATGTTTCCTAAGGGGAGCATGTATAAGGTGAAAAGGATTGGTCCAAGTACAGAACCTTGTGGAACTCCATGGCTAACCCTACATTATGCAGAAGGAACACCATGGACATGAGCAAACTGTTATCGATCTGATAAATACGATCTAAATCAGTCTAGTGCTGTCCCTTTAATCCCAATCACATGCTCCAGTCTCTGTAACAGGATGCTGTGATCAACTGTATCAAAAGCAGCACTGCAGCAGAACCAGCATAGAAACCAGTCCATGATCTGAAGCTATAAGAAGATCAATGATAACTTTAATAAGAGATGTTTCTGTGTTATGGTGAGCTCTAAAGCCTGACTGAAACATCTCAAACAGACTGCAGGTGCTCCAGTAACTGGGTCACCACCACCTTCTCAAGAATTTTAGAGATAAAAGGAAGGTTGGATATAGGCCTATAATTTGCTAACACATCAGGATACAATGATGTTTTTTTTAGGCAACGGGTTAATCACTTGTAGGACCTGTCACTAAAGAACAATTGATCTAGTCCAGGATAGAACTGCCTATCATTGGTAAAACATCCGGTGTGTTGGGATGGGATCTAAAAGACACGTGCTGGACTTGGTTTTCTGAATTAGCGAAGACGCCTCAGAAAAATATATAGGGATGAAGAAGTTTAAGGGCTCGTTGAACACCCTGTATGTTTCCATAGTCAGCACATCTGGTGATGGTCCAGTTGTTGGGATGGCCTGGTTAGCTTTTTCTCTGATAGCTAGAGCTTTATCAGTGCAGTGTCGCGGAATTTTTAAGCTGTTTGGAGAAGAAAACGATTAATCTAAGTTACTGCGTAGGAGATCAGTCAGTCGGTCAGGATACACACACGGAAGCATGCGGAGAGATCTCTACTAAATGTACACAGTTCTGATCTTATATAGTCAAACGCCTGCCTCTGAGGACACAGGACGTCTTCACAGTAGGTGCGCGCTGCATGCACCACAGGAGTTTGGTGCCTTCACAGCATGTGTTCCGGCTGGCGCAAGAAGTTGAATGACTGAGAATGTTTCCCCCCCTTAGTCGTTTGACGCTCGTCTTCTTTGAACCTTTGTTTCCTTGTAAATGAATGAGGAACCGAACTGACTCATCTGCTCTCCCAGTCTCCACTACACCCTTCCTAAATTTCCATTTCAACCCTTCCTTTTGCACTCAATTTACATTTCACAATAAAATGCCATTTCAATTTCCTCCTTTTGTATAGAATTTGTCAGGTTCCCAGTGTCTGGGAACTCTTTTGCAGGGTTTCTCCTGCGGGGGGCGTGGTGGAGCCATGCCTCAGCCGCAGGTGGTGCCGGGGACTGGTGCACCTGCAGACTATCGTAATCAAGCCACCTATTTATGGACTGTTCTCACGGTTGGCCAGCGTTGGCGTGTTTTGTCTGTTTCGGAAAACCCCGGCTATACCCTCCTGGACTTTTGTGAGAGTCAACTTTTGAACCCGTTTATCGGATGATTGTTTTTTCTTAATCCTTCATGGACTGCTTTCGGCCCCGCTCGGGATTTTTGTCGTAAGTTTACATTCCCTGTTTTGATTAAGAACCGAGTCGTGGTCTCCACGCCTCTTTTTGAGTTCTATAAACTTTAATAAAGCTTCTTGGAACGATACGCCACTGTGTCCTGCCTGCTTTCGGGTCCTGATACAACCGCTCGTAACACAATTTACATTTCACAATCAAATTCCATTTCAGCAGAAGCTCATGAAGTCTTCAACACTAAGGGAAGAAGGGATACATGGATCTAAAACACTGTGATTCTTGGTTAATTTGGCCACAGTGCTGAAAAGAAACCTGGGGTTGTTCTTGTTTTCTTCAATTAAAGAAGAAAAATAAGCTGTTCTAGCCTTACGGAGGGCCATTTTGTAAACTACCAGACAGTCTTTCCAGGCTAAATGGTAGCTATCTATTTTACAAGAATACCACTTCCTTTCTAGTCTTCACACTTTCTGCTTGAGGGTCCTAATGTGTGAATTATACCAGGGGGCACACCTCTAATTTACTATTTTCTTTTCCAGGGGGGCAACAGAATCAATCATGATTCTCAGTGAGGCTGCAGTACCTTCAGCAATAGAGTCAACCTCTGCAGAGCTAAGATTATAATGATTGATCCCTGGGGAAACACACGGTGGTCCTGGGATTAGGACAGGGATCGTTTCCTTAAACTTAGCTACAGCATTATCTGAAAGAAATCTGCTATAGTAAGACTGTGCTCTGACCATAGAAGAATCCTTAATCATAAACTTAAAAATGATCAAAGAATGATCTGACAGGAGTGGCTTGGAACACTGACACATGTTCTACCTCAACACCATAAGTCAGAACTAGATCAAGGGTGTGGTTGAAGCTATGAGTTGGTTGGAGGAAACTGACTGACTCAAGTAATGAGATGAAGCCGTTTCTGAAGCTGTCATTTATAACGTCTACATGGATATTAAAGTCTCCAATAATAATTGGAGGGATAATTCTAAGGACCAAGTCAGATAAGAAGTCAGAGAACTCAGATAGGAACTCTGAATGTGGTCCAGCAGGGGGCCGATATACAACTACAAACAAAAGTATTTAGTAGTATCATTTCATTACTTGAGTCAGTTGGTTTCCTCCAGCAGATAAACCAACCAACTCATAACTTCAACCACACCCTTGATCTAGTTCTGACTTATGGTGTTGAGGTAGAACATGTGTCAGTGTTCCAAGCCACTCCTGTCAGATCATTCTTTGATCACTTTTAGGTTTATGATTAAGGATTCTTCTATGGTCAGAGCACAGTCTTACTATAGCAGATTTCTTTCAGATAATGCTGTAGCTAAGTTTAAGGAAGCAATCCCTGCGTTGATCCCAGGACCACTGTGTGTTTCCCCAGGGATCAATCATTATAATCTTAGTCCTGCTGAGGTTGACTCTATTGCTGAAGGTGCAGCAACCTCATGCTTGATTCTGTTGCCCCCCTGAAAAAGAAAATAGTAAATCAGAGGAGGTGTGCCCCCTGGTATAATTCACATATCAGGACCCTCAAGCAGAAAGTGCGAAGATTAGAAAGGAAGTGGCATTCTTGTAAAATAGACAGCTATCATGTAGCCTATCAGTTTACAAAAAGGCCCTCCGCAAGGCTAGAACATCTTATTTTTCTTCTTTAATTGAGGATAATAAGAACAACCCCAGGTTTCTTTTCAGCACTGTGGCCAAATTAACCAAGAGTCACAGTGTTTTAGATCCACGTATCCCTTCTTCCCTTAGTGGTGAAGACTTCATGAGCTTCTTCACTGATAAAGTTCTAGCCATCAGAGAAAAAGCTAACCAGGCCGTCCCAACAACTGGACCATCACCAGATGTGCTGACTGTGGGAACAAACAGGTTCTCCAACGAGCCCTTAAACTCCTTCACCCCTATATATTTTTCTAGGGCGTCATCGCTAATTCAGAAATCCAAGTCCACCACGTGTCTTTTAGATCCCATCCCAACACACCTGTTGAAGGATGTTTTACCATTGATAGGCAGTTCTATCCTGGACCAGATCAATGGTTCTTTAGTGACAGGTTATGTACCCCGCACTTCTTAAAGTTACTAATGATCTTCTTATAGCTTCAGATCATGGACTGGTCTCTATGCTGGTTCTGCTGGACCTCAGTGCTGCTTTTGATACAGTTGATCACAGCATCCTGTTACATAGACTGGAACATGTGATTGGGATTAAAGGGACAGCACTAGACTGGTTTAGATCATATTTATCTGATAGATACCAGTTTGCTCATGTCCATGGTGTTCCCTCTTCATACAGTAGGGTTAGCTATGGAGTTCCTCAAGGTTCTGTACTTGGACCAAGCCTCTTCACCTTGTACATGCTTCCCTTAGGGAACATTATTTGGCAGCATGGGATAAATTTTCATTGTTATGCTGATGACACTCAGCTTTATTTATCCATGAAACCAGAGGAGACAGAGCAGTTAGTGAAGCTTCAGACCTGTCTTAAAGACATTAAGTCCTAGATGTCTTCAAATTTCCTCCTCCTTAACCCAGGAAAAACTGAGGTCATGATGTTTGGTCCTGAACCTCTCAGGGATAGATTAGATCACATGAGATGGTATCTCATTAATATCTAGTCTCTCTGTGAGGAATCTTGGAGTAACTTTTGACCAAAATCTGTCCTTTTAACTCATACATTAAATTAGTCTCTAGAAGTGCCTTTTTTCATTTGAGGAACATCGCAAGGATTAGGAAACTACTGACGCGGCATGATGCTGAAAAGTTAGTCCATGCATTTGTTACTTCCAGGCTGGACTATTGTAATTCTTTATTATCAGGGTGTCCAAACAACTCTTTAAGAAGCCTCCAGCTGATCCAAAATGCTGCAGCCAGAGTTCTGACAGGTATTGACAAAAGAGATCACATAACTCCTGTAATGGCATCCCTTCATTGGCTGCCCGTTAAATTTAGAACGAATCGCTCCGCTCTCAGAATGCTGGTCTACTTGTGGTTCCCAGAGTTTCTAGGAGTAGAATGGGGGGCCGAGCATTTAGCTACCAGGCCCCCCTGCTATGGAACCAGCTCCCTGTCCAGGTACGGGAGGCTGACTCCATTGCTAGTTTTAAGATCAGACTTAAAACCTACCTCTTTGAAAAAGCTTATTGTTGTTAATTTTGTAGTTCCAGTTACTATCATAGATAGAAAAATTATCATACTTAGGGGGTCGTCTAATCATTAGGTCACATCTTAGTTATGCTGTTATAGGCCAAGGCTGCCGGGGTCCGGAAACATGATCACCTGACAGGCCTCTGTCACCCCACTGGGTCATGGTTTCCTCTCCTCTCCTTTCCTCTCCTTTCCTCCTCCTCATCAAGCAGACTAGTTATGATGATTCCTGTGTAGTTTTTCTGCTTCTACCCCCCCTCCCCTCTCTGTTTATTTACAGGTATCGCCGCCTTTCGGAGCTGCATGATGACCTCCGGCCCCGCTGACCCGTTGTATAGTGTATTTTTGTGTGTGTTTCTGTGCTCTATGCCTCTCCTCTCCTCTCCTCTCCTCTCCTCTCCTCTCCTTCTCCTCTTCCCCCTCCTCTCCTCTCCTCTCCTCTCCTCTCCTCTCCTCTCCTCTCCTATTTTATAAAACTACATTAAAGGTCGTGATAAGCGTGAGTGTATGTACGCGGGTAAAAACAATAATGTAATACAGTAGAAATGTTCTGGTATCTTGCGTGTAGTCCTAGTGTTTAAACACAAGGTGTCATGGTAGCACATCACTTTGGGTTGAGTCCACGTTCATTTTCAAATGGTCTTCTTAGCAAACATCAAAGAGAATTGGGTCGAAATTCTTGGAATTTCAGACTAAACCATATCATTAATCTTTAACCTTAATGGTATTTTTAATTCAGTTCAGTAGTCTACACAATGAGCAATGCACTGTGGACAATAACTACTGAAAGCAACTAAAGTGCAGGACATAAGACATCCATTTAGAATTACCTCAGCATTTAAACAATTGCAACCATCCAATGTCAAAGAACATATGGTATGCTGGCAAAATCTGCCATTGTCAGAGCTGCAGACAAATTATAGCATTCAAATCTTTAATTTAAACAGCTTCAGTCTCCACAGTACATCAATATTATACCTTTTCAATATGAAAAGACAAATGATTAAATGATAAAAACTTGTGAATCTGCAGAGATAGGCATGAAGTCAAGCATGAAGGTGTGTGTCTGCACCAGTGGGCACAGAAGAGCAGTCATGGAGAAGGGGTACATCAGGTGACAGGAGTGAATCTCATGGTACAAACAATAATGTTCCTTGAAACTGAAACTTGAAATATACAATTATTGTCCACATAAATAATAAATGGTGTAAATGTTTGTTTGGGGCTACAGTAACATGTTAGAAAAGTGTTCTCGCACCGATATAACAGTACGCAATGCAAAATTGTGGCAAAGGTATTGATTGTGTAGATACCTGTGAAACTTCTATATTCTTTAGGACCTTCTCAGACAAGCACCTTTTCCTAACCAAATAACTAACAACTAAATACTGAAACCTGACCTACAGTGAGAGTGATAGAGAAGTTTTTGAAAAGGAAAAATGTTAACTCCGGACTGGAAAAAATTCGAACAAAGATGAATGCTATAGTGGGAGAGGAGTTCAAAAGAAACAAACAAAGAGTTTTCCATTGACAGCTCAAGTCAATATGAACATGTGGTGAAAAGCTGTCCGACAGTGTCATGGTCCCAAGCAAGGGTAAACACCACCTCCAAACGAAACACCTGTCCCTTAAGAACAAGAATGCAGATTATTTTGTTGGCCTGCATGAACGTTTGTCCTTTCATATTGAAACAGGCTGTTTTTATAAAAACAACCACAAAGGTAAATGAGCAAACCCTTAAAGCTAGCTACCACGTTGCTGAACTTGTAGGTAATTTTTTTTTAAAAATCCCATGCTGTAGCAGAGTCATACACTTCACTAAGAACTTTTCATTGCAACTTCATGAGTCTACGGATATTACCGGTAGTAGACATTCTGTGGCGGGAGATGCCATCAATGAAAACTTCCTATTTTCCAAGGCATTACTAGAAAAAACAACAGGAGAGGACGTTTTTTGGGTCACATCAGAATATGCTGAAGAGGGACGACTTAAGTGGGAAAACTGCAGGAGTGGCCGCACTGATTCAAAGGGCCCAGTTCGGAGTTAACGTTTTTCCTTTTCAAAAACTTCAAAAATGTCGTGCTACCTGTCGCATGCCTGCATCACTAATTCTCTTCTCTTGAAGTACAATCAATCAACACACTACAGTATCGATTAGCTTACCTGTTGCCACCTGCTGATATTGAAGAGTAATAGATAATTATTCTGCCAGTGATAAAGACGCTCAAAAACGAACTATTACCGGTATTTGAAGAAAATGAACTTTGCTTTTTTTTTCAACCAATTAGGGAAAATTGGATAATTTTCCATGCAGCCATGGTCAGAGGCATCAAAGGCTTTGAAGGAGTGAGGAGTGCAGGAAAGAAACTTAAATGTGATTGTTGAGCACTGTTTCTTACACCGTGAGGGCCTTCTTGACAAAACTTTATTAGCGGACCTTGTTCCTGTGTTGGATGATTTTGTGCGCAAACTTTGTGAAGACCTGTGAAAAGTCACATTTTCACATCTTTGTGTGAGGAAAAGGGAGCAGGGTGTAAAGCATGTGGAAGTCCAGTGGTTGTTGCACGGCAACGTGCTGGCCTGTGTGTATGAGATGCGGGAGGAACTTCAAATGTTTCTGACCAACGAAGGGTCTGATTACACATAGCTGCTTGCAAGCGATGAGTGGTGTGCAAGATCTGGCAGATCTGGCAGATATTTTTAATCATCTGAATGAACTTAGCACACGAATGCAAGGTCAAAATGAAAACCTGCTTATAAGTACAGATAAATTAAATGGATGTACCACTGGCAACGTGTGGAAACCTTGACAGGCTCCCACTCACCAAGAAATTGCAAGATGTGCAAGATAATAAGTGAACATTCTTGAGGAGAAGATCTCCTTTTATTTCTCTTTAGCCTTCAAGGACATGACTTTGCAGGAGCAGGAGGATCAAACTGAACTGAGACAAAAGTGTGGTTTAAAGCTAAGTTTTGGTGATCGAACTTTGGACAGTTGTTGGCTAACTGCTGCCAAGGAGTTCCCCACCCCCCACCCTGCACCCTGTCAAACAAAGCTATTGTGACATTGCTTCCATTTTCCACGACGTTTCTGTATGAGGTGAGCTTTTCAATCCTGACTGCTATAAAAAAAAAAGAGAGACTGAGAGCTGTTGATGAAGCGCTGCGTGTATGTCTTTCTGCAATGCATGACAGGATATCAGCTCTGTGTTCATCCAAACAGACCCAGATTTCTCACTGAGTAAATAAATTAATAGACTTTATTGTCACTATGTACTGTACTAGGCTACAGAGTGTCATATTTTAAAATTTGTGGTTAGTGCTGTGCCTTGTGGTTATTTCCACTCAAAAATTTTACCATGGCTCAAAAAAGGATGAAAAACACTGCACTGTTCCATGTTGCTATATTATTAGTCAACATATTAGTCAACAATAGTCTATGCCTATTCTCTCCTCCACCTGTCCTCCCCCTCTCCTCTCCTGTCCTCTCCTCTCTCTACCCAGCCGGCCATCAGCAGGAGGGTCCCCCTACATGAGCCTAGTCCTGCTCAAGGTTTCTTCCTGTTAAAGGGGAGTTTTTCCTTGCCACTGTTGCTTGTTTGGGGTTAGGCCCTGGGATTCTATAAAGCGCCTAGAAACAATTTTGATTGTAAAAGACGCAATATAAATAAAAATAGATAGATAGATAGATAGATAGATAGATAGATAGATAGATAGATAGATAGATAGATAGATAGATAGATAGATAGAGTGAGTGAGTGAGTGAGTGAGTGAGTGAGTGAGTGAGTGAGTGAGTGAGTGAGTGAGTGAGTGAGTGAGTGAGTGAGTGAGTGAGTGAGTGATTAATTGATTGAGTGATTGATTGATTGATTGATTGAACATAAAACTTCTACTTTCAGTGATCCACACTTTATAGATAAGCTATAGTAAAATAATAAGTATTTTTCATGATTGTGAAAAGACAGCAGTAACCCATGAAATTTTACCCTATAATTAATGTTGATATCACTTTTAGATTTCATGTCCAAGAATGTTTGGACTCATCCTTGTAGATTTTACAACACTCATACCAAGGAATATTCCTTCTTGTCAGAGACACGTCAGCATTTTACTTGGCCTGATTATTATTTTATTTATTCTAAACTAATTATCAAAGTACCGACTGTTAAATACCACTGTGCTGTTATTTCTGACCATGCCCAGTCTTTCTTTAGATATCCAGTTTTCCTTATAAACCTATTACTCAACATATTGGAGATTCAAACATTAGTTAAGATGATAAGTTCAATTAATTTATTGCAGCTAAAACTGATGATTTTATTTAACCAGTCTCATGTTTACTGCTATGGGAATCCATAAAAGCATATGTTATGAGAAGAAGAAATCGAGGTCGTGGTGATTGCAAAAATAACATGCAAAAATAATAGAGCCTGAACTTGATGGGTTTACAGTTTAGGTTTTAAGATTTCAGGATAAATTGTACCCTTGACTTCACGCTGTGTTTAAGGACATGTCACTCTCCCTTTTTTTAAATTTAAATTTAAAGTGATTTCTCTGAAATGCCCATCTTTGAGTGTTTCCAACATCTTTTTTAATCAGACATCTGGGACAGATCTTCCAACAAATTTTCCTGAATGGACTGTACAGAAAATTCTGGACACCTCACTCAAACTTGATCTTTAAATAATCATCATGGGGTCATAATGTTAAATTAAACAACAGAATTATTTTGTAAATCATGACAGATGTTACAGGGTCATCTACTTTAAAAAATAAAATTCATCTCTAGTTATTCAGGCCCAGTCACATGTTTTCACATCCTATCCTGAGAGAACTGTGTCAGACAAGTTGTTATTACTAACTTGGGAACTGGAATTTATAATAATAATGGTGCTGTTCCACAATCTGAGTGAAGGGCCAGAAAATAACCCTTTCTGACAGCTCCACAGCACCTAGACAGCAAAAAACGCTGTTTACAGCAAATTAGATTTTCCAGTTGTTGTTCGTTCTTCCTAGCACCGTGTCACGCAACCACATGGCTGTGTTTGTCTTTAGCATAGCCCAAGTGCATTCACATGCTTACTTGCACACACACACACACACACACACACACACACACACACACACACACACACACACACACACACACACACACCAAGAGGCCTTTTTTGGCTGTTCGGTTATGTAACAAGGATTAGGTTCCACTATTTTGTGGCCCCATTAATCAAAACTAAATGAGCTATTTTTAACCCTAGACCCCGATATAAAGTCAACAGATGCTTACTGTAATAATAACAATATTAAGAGTCAAAGGGGCCTATTTGCTTTGCCCATTTTAACATTAATAACCACTGGGGCTTCTCATTGCTCTAACAGGCACTATCTTATGTCTCATGTCTTAGGTGAATCCAAGCTTTAAGAAGAATTGTAGAAATTTTTTAGACCACTCACAATGTTGTTTTTTCAATTCTTGGAGCTTACCGTGCATTATACGCATTAGCACATATAAGTTTTACATATGGCTCTTTCTCTATCTATCTATCTATCTATCTATCTATCTATCTATCTATCTATCTATCTATCTATCTATCTATCTATCTATCTATCTATCTATCTATCTATCTATCTATCTATCTATCTATCTATCTATCTATCTATCTATCTATCTATCTATCTATCTATCTATCTATCTATCTATCTACTATCTATCTATCTATCTATCTATCTATCTATCTATCTATCTATCTATCTATCTATCTATCTATCTATCTATCTATCTATCTATCTATCTATCTATCTATCTATCTATCTATCTAGCTATCTATCTATCTATCGTATCTATCTATCTATCTATCTATCTATCTATCTATCTATCTATCTATCTATCTATCTATCTATCTATCTATCTATCTATCTATCTATCTATCTATCTATCTATCTATCTTATCTATCTATCTATCTATCTATCTATCTATCTATCTATCGATCTATCTATCTATCTATCTATCTATCTATCTATCTATCTATCTATCTATCTATCTATCTATCTATCTATCTATCTATCTATCTATCTATCTATCTATCTATCTATCTATCTATCTATCTATCTATCTATCTATCTATCTATCTATCTATCTATCTATCTATCTATCTATCTATCTATCTATCTATCTATCTATCTATCTATCTATCTATCTATCTATCTATCTATCTATCTATCTATCTATCTATCTATCTATCTATCTATCTATCTATCTATCTATCTATCTATCTCATTCTCTGCCCTGCTCCATGTCCACACACATTATGTTTAAAATAGTTGCTGTCACATTCCACAATCTAACTTCTCTCTGGTCATTACAAGTGGAAAACCAGAGGAAGCACTAGTCCGACCCGGCCCCCCCCACCCCCCGCGCACACACTCACGCGCGCGCAGAACATGATGTCCTGGGGACCCACAAAGCAGGGTCACTTCACCTCGCAGGAAATGATGGGCAACTGTAATACTAGGATGTCAGAAACAATTACCCATATCAGCAAAACTGCTGCTTGAATACATTTAAATGGACACAGTGGACAAGCAGAGGATACGGTTGTGTAACAATCCACAGAAATTAAAGTAATTATATTAATTAACATGTCATGGGGGGTCTGGAAAAGGTTGAATAGTTCACCTTTAGCCTATGTAGAGATTTTAGTATATGTTTTCAACCCAACCCAAAAGTTTCCTGGTCTGTAACATTTCTGATTCCTGGAATCTGGCAGTCAAATTTTCCAGTTGCCTGGGGAAATAAGCACTTGTGCATGTAAACAGCTGACAAATTCATATGATTGAAATTGTTGCCATAAAGATAAAAATGCTGTCTCTTTCCATTTGTTTTACTGTTGTTCCCTACCCTTCATGGTCATGTACTGTGATCAATCAGGTCACTTCATCTCTGCCTGTCCGGTACCCCCAAAAGGGGGCAGTTCATCATTAAACATGGGGGTTCTGGCCATAAAGCTCCATTGGAAGTGTCCCCATCCTGTTCCTGCCTCACTGTGTTTGTAATGTCGTGCTGGCCTTTGTAACCTCTGATTACTTCAGTTGCAGAGGGGAATCTGACCAACAAAGCCCTTGGAAGACAACTGGAGTGCACCCTGAAAGCTGAGGACAAGCCCATACCTGCACTGTCTTTGGACGCAAGGCCTTGGATGAAGTAACCCATTGGACGCTACCTCTGTCTCCTGTTTTTCTGGTAACCATAACAAATCAGCAAAAGAATAGCCCTTTTGTTGCCTCCTAATCATCATTATGATTGTGCCACCGACCTGCTTTCCAGGTCACAAAAGAAGCATATCTCTCACAGCAGCCAAGTATTCGCCTGCCCTCTTGAGAACAAGCTGTTTTCTCACATTTGCTAAGAAATGTGAGTTCCATTTTGAGACAGTTTAGATCCTTTGTAATTCAGGGTGAGAGAGTCATGGCGGATCTGTGGCCAATACCTAGTGCTCAGAAGGGGTTGCAGTGCTTCAGGGGATTTGCCAGCATACAGTGCAAGCCAAAAGTTTGAACACACCTTCTAAATCAATGTGTTTTCCGGACTGATTGACCTTCATTTCTTAAAGTAATGATGGCCCCGTGTTTTTCTTTACTTAGCTGATTGGTTTGCCATAATATGAATCCTAATATTTGTCCAATAGGGCTGTCAGCTGTGTAATAACATGACTTCTGTATAACCTAACTGATGGTCCCAACCTCATTAATATGGTAAGAAATTCAACCAAGTAACCCTGACAAGGCTCATTGAAAGAACAAGGGTTTGCAGCGCAATCAAAAAGCAAAAGCCAGCCTTTGCTTTTTTGAAGAAACTAATATATATTTCTTCAGTTATTTCGCACTTTTTTGTTAAGTACATAATTCCACATGTGTTCATTCATCGTTATTATGCCTTCAGTGAGAGTCTACACCAGGGGTGGGCAAACATTTTGATTCGCGGGCCACAATGGGTTCTAACATTTGACAAAGGGGCCGGACCAGGAGCAGATGGATGGATGGAGTGCTTTGGTAACCTCACCTCATTGGAGAAAAAATACACATCTTGGGATATGGAGAAAACATGTGCTTTAATTTCAAATGAAAATGAAGAGAAGCATTACAACAAAATATCTGACTTTGGAATGAGTCTTAAAACACTTAAAATCAAATTAATAAAATGTGCCTTTTTAAAAAAAATTAAAAACCATTTCTATTTTAAAGCACTGACAGTTCTGTTATCCTTCAGGATATCACCATCACTCTCCTCCTGACTGTCTTTTTTCTAGTGGGAAAACACCAGAATTGCAGTGAAAATTTAACATTAACAAGGTTTATTCATTTAATTTTTCAAGTTTGGCGGGCCGGATTAAAACGCTTAACGGGCCGCGTGTGGCCCCCGGGCCTTAGTTTGCCCATGTCTGGTCTACACTGTAAAAAGTCATGAAAATAAAGAAAATGCATTGAATGAGAAGGTGTATCCAAACCCCAGACTCACTTCCTCCAAAATTATGTTTTGTTGGTTCCCCAAGGCAGACAAAGCCTTTGTGCATCTGAAATGATTGTTCACATCTGCGTGAGTTCATTGCTGAAGCCCATGCTTCAGATCAGGGGTCAAGCCGTGTTGTTGTTGTTTGTTGGTCCGAAGAAACGTTTGCACCCCTGTGCTAGTTTTTTCATCGTTCTACTGAGACACTGGCTCAAGGGGACGGAACTATCATTATCTATCTGGATGGACAACAAGAATCTAGGTGACATCCAGTCCGTCAAAAAGCGAAACTCTCTTCTGGCTAAGTGGGCTTTGCTTTTTAGCTCAGGAGGCTCAGCTATATGAACCTGACCCAGGTAACGATCCTGCCATGTGTTTTTTTGTTGCTGATTCTATCTATTGACAGGTACTACAATGGACTCATACCTCCAATTTTGCTTGCCACCCTGTATCACACCAAATTATAGTTTATTCCACATTTGATGGCCCTTTCTGTGTCAGGATACTCGGTAATATGTACCAGTAGTAGTTTGTACCACTTGCCCCACCAGCAAGGCTTCTCATCAAGTTCCAGCCAATCTTCTCCCCAATCACATGAGGCTCTGGATTTTGTCAAAGGGCTCCTAAATTTTCAGGGTAAGAGTCATTCTCAGCTTTGGTGACTGATTCCAGTTACCTTCTGCATTTGAGTTTGCCCAACTGATGATTGACCATGTGATCCGGATGGCATTTCCTTGGACATAGTTGGTCAGGGGCCACAATTTGTCTCCAAGTTATGAGGAAACTTCTGTAAGGCCTTTGGAGTCATCGAAAGCTTTTCCTTGGGATACCACCCTCAACCAACTGGTCAGATTGTATGGGCCAACCAAGGCTTGGATCCTGCATTGCAGTATTTTGCATAAATCAACACCATTTCCTGGAGACAATATCTGTCCTGAATAGAGTACCCACACAACAATCTCCCCAGCTCTGCCACTGGCACACCCACACCCAGTTGAAGCCTCTCTGGCTACCAGCCTCCACTGTTACTAAATTTGTGGTTCTTTCCATGCAAGATCACAGTAGGCATTTGAAGGTTTGGCAGGATACGTACTCTGTCCTTAATGTTTCAGAGTGCAACCAGAGAATGGCTGCCATCCATAAGAATCCTGCCACTCTTGACCAACCAGGTCAGTTGGTTTGGTTGGCCACCAGGAACATTCTTCAGACTGAAGCCCATTGAGAAAGTCCTCAATGCCATTGGAACCATTCTACCTAGTAACATGAAGATCCATCCTACCTTCCATGTTTCACAATTCAAGCCTCCCACCACTTGTCCATCTCATCAATAAACACCCAGACTTCTCTGTTCACTGCCTCTTGGATGTCCAGTGTGAGGGCCATGGGCTGCTGTGCCTTGACTGGGAGGGATATTGGCGCAAGGAACATTCCTGGGTTACCTGCTCTTTAATTTTGGACCCTGTTTGACATACAAATGTCGCTGAAAACACCAGGATAAGCTTGGTGGGTTACCAAAAGGCTCCCATGAAGAGAGGTGGTTCTGTTGGACTGTGCTGGTTTTGTCATTTTCAGATTCAGATTCAGATTCAGGTCCTTTATTGTCCCACACAGGGAAATTTACAGTGCAACAACAGCAAGAGCACGCAGAGAAAAATAAGATAAAATCGAATAGAATAGAATTTGGAATATGCAAAGAGGATGTATATTTACAATAATCCAGGTAAATGGATACTCAGCCCCTGTATACCTGTACATACATAGTACAGAGGGTGAATACAATATACATATCAGAATATATAATATTCAGATTGTGCTAGCGGGCATTATGTTTATTGTGTAGTCTGACAGCAGCCGGCAGGAAAGATCTGCAATACCTCTCCTTCGCACAGCAAGGGTGGAGCAGCCGCTCACTGAAGGAGCTGCCCAGTGCTGTCAGGGTGTCCTGTAGGGGGTGGGACGTGTTGTTCAACATGGATGACAGCTTAGCCATCATCCTCCCGTTTCCCACCACCTCTACCGAGTCCAGGGGACATCCCAGGACAGAGCTGGCCCTCCTTACCAGTCTGTCCATCCTCTTCCTGTCCCTGTCCGTGATGCTACTGGACCAGCAGACAATCCCATAGAAGATGGCTGATCCCACCACAGAGTCATAGAAAGTCCTCAGGAGTGGTCCCTGCACTCCAAAAGACCTCAGCCTCCTGAGGAACAGGAACAGTCTGCTATTGCCCTTCTTGACAAGGGCATCTGTGTTGTGTGTCCAGTCCAGGTTATTGTTTAAGTGAACACCCAGGTACTTGTATGACTCCACCACGTCAACATCCGTTCCCAGGATGTTCACTGGTGCAGGCGGGGGGTTGTTTCGCCTGCGGAAATCCACCACCAGCTCCTTGGTTTTGCCAGGTTGTTCCGCAGGCTCCAGTCCACAAAGTCCTGAATAAGTTCCCTGTACTCCGTATCGTCCCCATCAGTGATGAGGCCGACAGCAGCAACTTCTGGAGGTGACATGAAGATGTACTGTGTGAAAAGTCCACGGTGTAGAGGGTGAACAGGAAAGGAGCCAGAACTGTTCCCTGTGTTGTTGGCTGCCACTCGCGCGGGGCCAGACAGAGGACTTTTTTTTTGCTTTGTTTGTTTATTTTGCTTTGTTTTCTGGCATTCCCAGCTGGGCATGGCTGTTGACTCATTGATGCATGCCCTGCTTACACACCTGAATCTCATTGGTTCATCAATCCATGCTGCATTTGACTGTGGGGTTAATGCTTCCATATGCTACAAATTTGTCTTCATTCCCATCATGGTACCTATTCTGTATTGGTACAAGGTAACTATTCTTAATTAATCTTTAAAAGACGACCATGGATGTGGATTTTTTGGGGGGGATTCCTGTTTTTGGTCTTATCCTCTGTTTCTCTGTCTCCTGCTCTGCCTGCCAAATTCATCCCCTTCTTGTTTTGAACTGTTTCCAGTCTCAGGCTGCAGTGTGGCTTCAGTATTTTAGTTATTGCAAGCTGAGCACATAGCATGCCTGTGGATTCATAAACCTTAAAATTGTAAATCAGAAACTACTCAGTGACACCAAGATGCACAAGATGTTTTGTTTATTGGTTTTAGAATGCAGGGCAAGTAAGCAAATGTTAAAAATGTGCAGAAATCACTAATTTTGTCCACTGCTTGGTAAATCATCAACAACACAACAATAGACTTGGACCATCATTAATCAATTAATTTCCAAATGAATTCCTGCTGAATGAGACTGTTACATGCACAAAGTGTAGCATACAAAACTGAATTTCTGTTCATTTACAAAATTCATTCACATAGGCCACATACATATGAGACTCAGAAGCAGGAAGGAACGTTCATTAAAAGCTTTCTTTGGAATTTTCTTGAGATCATAATATGACTTTGTTATTTCTAGTAATGCAAACTGCAAATCAGTGTGGATCAATTATAAAGAGGTTAGAGAGTTGAGGTAATTTATGCTGATCTACTATGATTATTTCATTCATTTAAAAAACCCTCAGCTTCGTTTCTGTTAAGACTAAAACTGATCAGAATAGATACAGCTAACATACTCCCTTTATGCTGTGCTTACATCTCCATGGAGCAACAGGCGTGAGGCAGGTGAGTATGGTGGAGTAACTGCTACTAAGATCTCATCAGGGGCTGGGAAGGAGTGAGGAGCAAAGGAGGAGAATAATTACAGATGGATGGATGTAAAAAAAAAACAAAAAAACATCCCTCCGTGCTTCTGCTTTTCTGGTACACTTGACTTAAAAATCACCTACTTCTGACATTTGGAAATACCTATTTGTCAGAAACCCATTTGTCTGCAGGGAAGTGTGGAGGTCTGACCAATAGGTAGCTGCTGGAAAAATTTGCAACCCTGGGTGATTTTCTTCATTTCAAAGACAAAAAACTAAAACCAGTAAACAGAAAGCTTATTTGACAGTTATACTCAACAACAGCAAACATATGTAAAGCAGCAATTTCTGCATTTGCTGCAGGAGAAAGAGTGTGCCTGTTTCAGGTGAGAAACAGTAAACAGCACAACAACAGTGAGATAGAGGAGAGGAAAGAAGAGGATGTAACTTCTGCTTCTGGTCAGGGTCCAGAAAGAACAGATGGCTGCTTCTTCCCTACTTGATGGTGCTCATCTCTCTGATCTTTTCAGAAGAACACATAAAACATGAAATAAAATTGTGGCCATGGTGAAATGGGTCAATAGCACTGAACAGGCACGTGTGTGTGTGTGTGTGTGTGTGTGTGTGTGTGTGTGTGTGTGTGTGTGTGTGTGTGTGTGTGTGTGTGTGTGTGTGTGTGTGTGCAATTGCAGTGGAAAACGTGTGATAATAAAGCAGCATTTCATCCACTCAGTGAGTTTACAGCACCTATACTGAGTCAACACATTGGCCCTGTACTGCAGAATAAACACTCTAATAGTACAAGGAACAACATCACTTTAACAAATACAATATAATTTAAGAGGTCTGAAGCATTAAGACAGAGACAGAGAGAGATATCTGACGTAAACATGCTAATTAAAGAGGATTTGCCAAAAACTGATAACCTCTTAAAACACCATCCTCTCGACCTTAGAGGCTAAGAGGTAAATGTTATTAATAATTCTGACTACTTTGTGATGATATTCCTCATAAAGGATATATCCGTATTTTTTATTATTTTTTTATATTGATTCTGAATTAATCTTTTTCCTGATCTGCTCTGTGGAAACACTTCTGATTTATGTCGGGAATCCAAGCCTGCAGACCATCTCCCACTGTCCCACATCTCCACCCCTCCCTGCTCTCTCCACCCCTCTACTCCTCCTTTCCCTCAGTGTTGTCCAGCAACTTCAGTGGTGTGATCAAAATTGAGAGTGCAGCCAGAGCAGAGTGGATGGAAGTCAGAGAGCGAGGAAGAGAAAAAACATTTCTGTGACATCTGCACAGTAAAGCAAGTAAATCAGTGGTGAAAGAGGGTGAGAGAAGAAAATAAAAGAAGGGGGGAAAGGAGGAGAGATTTCTCTATAGGCACTCAGAGCATGAGATGAAGAGAGGAGGAGAGAGGAGAGCATTGGAGAGGAAACAACGAGGAGTAAGTACAGATAGCAAGAATTCAAATTAATCCTAATCCCATGCAACTTTCAGGACACTGTCCACTTGTCCAAACCAGAAAACCAGGTTGAAGGATTAGTGCAGTGTGTAGCTGCTACACTCTGCATATATGTTCATTTTCATACTTTAAGTGTAATGCTCACTTACTTTTGATTAAAATCATGTGTTACCTAAAAACAAAAACAAACTATCATTTAGAAGGATGATTAGCATTTTGTAACATTAAAATCTATACTGCTGATCGGAGATGGGCAGTAAATTGAGTGTTTTTCATTACCATCCAAAAAATGTGAACAGTAAATATACATAACTTTTAAATTTAAAATTTTCCTCTAACTAAAAGAAACCAATTTCCTCATGTAATCTAGTGATACACTTTTTACTCAAATGAGCATTGAGGGATTTCACCCAAATCTTCTATCCAAGCCTTTCCAGCACACTCATACACATGGACTCACACATTTGTAACAAGTCTTGTGCAATGGTGAAAGTGAGGTCACCCAATGTTTCATTCTATCATTATTGACTTCCTCTTTCCAAATGTTCTGCTGACCAAAGATTTTCAGATTTTTTCTTTATCACTGTTGACTGGCACGTTTGAGGACTGAGTTAATATTTTAAATTCTCTGTCACGATGTTCAGAAGCTAATAATAATTTTTTTTAAATTCTTCTAATCTGTATGTAAAAGCAATATTCAACAGTTGGTTTTGCTGACCTTTATGTGCACAATATGGGGAAAAAATTCTAAAGCTTTGACTTTTCTCATTGTCTCATATTGCTGCGTATCTCCACAAAAACACCATTAATATTCATGCAGTAACAAATGTTAGGTGTTCAATTGTTGTGGCATGCATGTAGAAAAACTTTGGAGGACTAATTGATTGTTCCTATTTGGTGTAATGACCAGTGTCAGGATTTTAAGGCAATTCAAAGGGCATTGTGATTTATTAATGAGGACTTCTAAAACTAAAAGCTACATGTGTTCTACCTCAGAGTAGACACAGGGAAGAGAAAAAAAATTAGCGTTACATTCTCGTATTTCCTGACAGTGGCAGCTCCTGACTTATTGGACCCTAAATCCGCCACTCACAACACCAAGCCCTGCCTCTCGTTCTCCACAAAGCCAATAACGCTGAACCCCCGGGAAGAGAATGAGGTGAGAGACAAAAATGAAAAGGATTTGTTTTTGCATGCAATCTTGGCAGAGGGCAGGTAATATCAGCCTATGTGTCTTTCTTTTTGGCATCATTAGAGATCATTTAACATTTATTTCCTCTTTAGTTTTGGGTTAATGAGTTGAAGTATCATAGGTGGTTGCCACGGTGATGAAAAGGAAGACGGTCACAGCAATCTTTCTTTTGGTGGTTTTGTACCTGGTGATGGGAGCTGCTGTTTTCAGATCATTGGAGCAGCCTCATGAGAGGTAGGAAACATGCTAACCCCCCATTTTGTGCAAATTGGATACTGTGACAATGAGGTATTGGTCCATACCTACAGAAAACACATTTAACAGTTTTAAAGTCAACCAGTAGAGTCTTTACATTTTATTTGGTTAAAATACTGTTGGTCAGAATATTGAACGATCCTTTGTGCTTATAATGGCAATGTCAGAGGTAAAGGCATCACTATGTGGAGTGGCACAGGATACAATTAATAAACACTTTAAACTCATTAATTCACAATAATGTTTCCCAACCTCAAGGTTTGGAGCTGTAGAAGACCACAACCATGAAAACCTGTGTCAACCTGTCACATCTGACTCGACTTTCTCTGCCACAGTGCCCAGCGTGTAGCCATCCTGTCCCAGAAGATGGAGTTCCTGTCCCAACATGCCTGTGTCAACCAGAGCCAGCTGGAGGAACTGGTGAAGGTAAGACCAAGGTCCCGTGAAGAAAGAGGTCACCTTCAGTCTGGCTTTCAACAGAGTTGCAGTGTTTTCAGTACCAAGGACAGTTCCCTCGGTTTGACTGGATTATTCTGATCTAAACTAATCTATTAGCATCACTTAAAAAGACCAGTGTTTTTTCTAACCCACAATAATCTCAAAATGAAAATATTTAATCCATTAAATAGACAAACACAGAAACAGAGAGCTGCAGAAGAAACGTAGCCCACAACCTGCTGCCATTTAATGATTATTACCAGCGTTTTCCCTATCATTATGGGGAACACGAGGACCCTATCTCCACCTGAAAAAAAGTTATTTTCATTTCATTTATATCACCAAATCACAGCAAAAGTTATTTCAGGTCACTTTTCCTATAGAACACATCTGAACCATGTTCTTTTTTTTAATAATAATTTTACAGATCTAATTTTAGCAAGGATATTTCATTTCATCATGCATCTAAACTTCTCCGCTTTCTGTTTGATGGTGAAGCTCAGCACCAAACACACCATAGTAACTGCCATAGGATTTTTGGTGTGTGTGACTGATCAACACAGATATAGGTGCTACAGACATAATTCCCTTCTGACATTCCTTCACCTGAAATGGGATTTCCCCCCCCCCCCGAGATTCAGATAGGGATTTTTCTTCATTAGCTTACAGTTAATGAATAATAAAAGAAGCAATGACAACTCTTCCAAGAAAGGAAGAAAGGAACTTTTACTGAACTGTTTAATAGAATGGCAAATCATCTACTGTAAGAAATAAGAATAGACTATAGCTGATGTTCTCAGTGCATCATAGTCTCTTCTGAGTGAGGCAATGTTACATAACATTATTGTTCATGGTTGTCGATTAAATGTCTTGGCTGTAGCCAACATCAGCTAACATTCTTCCTTTTACAACTAGGGTTGCCGTCCTTAGAAATCATCCTGAATACGGACCCTTTATTGTTCTGTAACATTGAAATTAAATGTTGGGCAATTTTTATTACAATGAATAGAAATAATGTATATAAAGCAAATGTACCAAGGAAATGTTTCCATTATTCACGGAGAAGTTAGGTCAAACTTGGCTCAGAAGACAACCATAGCATTTAAGGTTCACTGTAAGAGCAAGTGATGTAGCAAATAAAAATAAATGAAACTTTTATTTAGAGATATGGTAAAATAATAATCATGCATGTTTTGTGGGTGGTTTAGCCCAGTGTTGGGGACTGGGCTGAGAAGCAGACAGTGAAGACAAAACATGGAAGGTGTTCCAGTAGTAGGGGAAGGTGCCAGAACACCTTCAGAGCACTGTTGAGGTGCCCTTGAGTGAACAAACAAATGCTCACATTGAGCCCTGTGATGAAACGGCAACTCATCCGGAAGTAAACCCTGCCTTCACCCATACGCCCACCCTCGCCGTGACCCTCAAAGGGTTAAAGGGGTTAGGAAGACAATATCTTTTTAAAATGATGGTATATTTATACCGACTAACAAAAATTATCTTGGTATGAACATAAAAAGATAAAGAACCAAACAAACAAAAGAGAGACTGACAGACAGATGCACAGCAAACCCAGGGGAAACCCTGAATGTGATGCTCGTGGTTAGCACAAACTGTAATACAACAGATGAGTTTAACGAGGATTTCCCCCAACAATAACAAAAGACTAAATATGTCTCTCTTTCACCCTCCAGCAAGTCATGTCTGCCATCCGCTCTGGTGTAAACCCTGCAGGAACACTGATCAACCACAGCAGCCTGTGGGATCTAAGCTCTGCTTTCTTCTTTGCTGGGACTGTAATCACTACAATTGGTAAGACACACAAACCCCCAAACAGACACACACGAGGAAGCACAGCTCAAAAACACACTCACTCACAAAGTTGGGAGAGTTTTGTGATATAACAACATTTTGGTAGGTCTGTTTCAAATGTAAGAGTGTGTTTTAGGTTTAAAATTTGGTTTTGGGTAAAGGTGGAGGTTAGGTAGAGTGTGGGATTGGGAATATATTATGCTCGAGTGTGGCTTGATAATGGTATCTTGTTTAAAGTCTCAGGTTTATTGCTTTTCTTTCAGGGTTTGGAAACATTTCTCCACATACTGAAGGAGGAAGGATCTTCTGCATTGTTTACGCGCTGCTGGGCATACCTCTGTTTGGCTTCCTGCTAGCAGGCGTGGGCGATCAGCTGGGCACTATCTTTGGTAAAGGCATTGGCAGGGTGGAGAAAATGTTTGTGGTGAGTCTGCATGTTTGATGATTCTGATCATCACAGACCAGATTATGCTTGAGCACATCCTTGTATAATTATTTGATATGTAACCAATACCAAAAGTATTAGTATGAATGGAAATTACAACTACTGATACAAATATCTGATCGAATAAAGAAAATTAACGGTTGTGCTTTTTTTTAGAAGCTTAAACAATGACATGGATTCAGATAATAACTAATTTTGGCATTAATTACCCTTCTAGAAATTAAATTCTGATAATGAAATAAAATGAAATAAAATTGTGGCCATGGTGAAATGGGTTAATAGCACTGAACAGGCACGTGTGTGTGTGTGTGTGTGTGTGTGTGTGTGTGTGTGTGTGTGTGTGTGTGTAAGGAAAAGGCCTCAGTTTGCACAGTTGAAGTTTCTGCTGTAAATCATTAATTGTTGAAACAATGAATCAAACAGAGATTTCTGTTTAAAACTTGAAAATCAGGTCTTCCCTCCCGCTGCACTGGGGCACCCAAAGGATTCAGAAATGAACATTATGATTAGGCCATGTTCGGTGAAGCCCTATTCCTCCATGTCCACATTGCATCTCTTTTTTTTAACTGCACCCACAGGACCTGTTTATACAATAACATTACTGATGGCAACATCTGGCTGGATCACCAGTCCACTTTGCTGGTCAAGTCTTTATTCCATTGTAATAACAAAAGTTACAAATGAGCATTGAGGGATTCTTGAATTCTATTAACAGCTGCTGGTCAATAATAACAAAAGGGGCTGCAATTAATTAGATTTGTGCTTCATTTGATAGAACAGATGAGTGGCTGTATTTTTACATCCAGTAAATTCAGAAATCATTTAAAATTGTTTAAATGGCCATGGCAATGGCATATCATATATATCCTAATCTGTTTTCCTTCAAAACTTAAAAAGTGTTGAATGTGTGAGCCTACACTATACGGTTAACTAGGTTAACTATTTTAGAAATGGTGGCCTCCAGTCTGAAAGAACAGATATTTCTGATATTTGTGCATTTTCAAAGATAATCTTTTCAATTTTTGAAGAAACTCCAATCCAATAAATTAACTCAAGTGAATTTACTGAGCTTGATCTCTTAATGCCCACAGTTCTCAACAGATTGTGTATTCTTAATAATACTGCATGATGTTAGTAACTAAGTTTCTCTTTCAAGCCCCTGACTCACCAAATTAACCAAACAATGAGCTCCTGGTCACGGTTGAACCTCACCAAAGTGTTCCTTTGTCCGTGCCTCTGTGTCCTGCAGAACTGGGACATCAGTCAGACAAAGATCCGTGTCATCTCCACCCTGCTGTTCGTGCTGTTCGGCTGCCTGCTCTTCGTTGCACTGCCAGCAGCCATCTTTAAAAACATCGAGGGGTGGTCTGCGCTGGAGTCCCTTTACTTTGTGGTCATCACCCTTACCACTATAGGATTTGGAGATTTTGTAGCAGGTACCAATACAAACTGTAAAGACAGGGAAAAAAAGGCCAACACCAGCAGGATTTTTGAGAATTTGCTGTCTCTGTGTTTAGGTGGTTCGGAAATAGAGTACTTAGAATACTATAAACCAGTTGTATGGTTCTGGATTCTGGTGGGATTAGCTTACTTTGCTGCCATCCTCAGCATGATAGGATACTGGCTGAGGGTCATCTCCAAGAGGACAAAGGAAGAGGTAGTATTTCCTACTTTATTGGCTCTCTTTTACATATTTTAGCTTGTTTTCATATTTATTATCAGCACACAGGGTTAAAAACTAATTACAGAAGCTGAAGGATTACGCTGAGGACGCCTCAGTCTAGACCTCTGTTAGCTTCACGTCAACAACAAGGCAGTTTTATGTACAATTCGGCTGTCTCACAGTCATATCATCCAACCATGTGTCCTATTATTATGCTCAAAGGAACACCAAGAAATGGATACAGGGGCTGTTGAGGTTACTTGAAAGTCCTGGAGAAAATGGAGGCTTCCATCCTGAGCAATAAGGCTGAAGCTTTGTATGAATTGAGCATTTGTACAGTCAATGCAAAACTACTGAAACTAAGAGGCTCTTACACAATCAGATGAATGACAACACTTTACAAATGTGTGTGTTTTTTTGTCTACACATGTGGGATTTGGATGATTTTATCACGTTCTGAGGTTGAAACATCTTAATGGGGTCTAACAATTTTATTATTAACCATCATGTTGAAGAATAAGGCATGAAACTAAACATGAGGATTGAAATAATGGTTTGCTTAGTTTAGAAAAAAATGTTGAATATTTTCAGTTATATTAAATATGATGGGACACAGAAGACAAAACATAAAAGCATCAATAAAACGTTAAAATTGCATACATTGTACAGATATTCCAAATTGAATTTTTGTTATTCTCTTTGGCCCATGGGTTTTAGGTGGAGGTCATATGTTGCTCTATCACTTCCTGCCAGACTTCATGTCTGCTGTTGTTCTTGCAGGTGGGGGAGATCCGAGCACACGCTGCAGAGTGGACAGCAAATGTCTCAGCAGAGTTCAAAGAGACTCGGCGACGCATGAGTGTTGAGCTCTACGATAAATTCCAACGCGCCGCATCAATTAAACGCAAACTGTCATCGGAGCTGGGATTCAGCCCCACCCCTGAGCTCACCCTGCCCAGGAGGACTCTTTCTGTCAACTTCAGCAATGAACAGGAGGAGAAGGATGGCGGGCAGCAGGGCCTGACCATACCTCTGGTTCGCAATGGTGATTTGGCTATGAACGATTTTGAGACATTTGTCTCAATAAACAAACACCTCAAGTAGAAAGAAGGTCAAAATCCTTTTTAAAAGCCTTTCTGTGCATTATCTTTTACTTTTTTTAGTTGAGATCAAGTAAAAATTCCTTGTTCCTTCACTGAAATGGAGGCCTTACTTCAAAGAAAGACAGAAACAGACAGGAAAGAAACTACATTTCCTACATTTCTGTAGCAAAGCTCCAACAGAGATCAAATACAAAACTTTATATATTTTACCACATTTTGGATGTAAAGCTTTCCAGCTTAAATCAATGCAGAGGTTGAAAGGAAATGATAGTCTGGTCAGGATGTTTAGTTGCAGTTGGACATTAACTGGAGGTTCACGTTTCTCTTCCTAACTTCAAAACATTTTTGGTTCCTTTATATCATTTAAATGTTTGAGCAGCTGGAGGGTGGAGATGGAATCATGGAAACCTTTCAAACATGAAGCATCTGCTCAGTTCAGAGAGAGGCGGCAGATTTGGGTGGGTCTTTAGAAAATTATTATTATTAGTAGTAGTAGTAGTAGTTATTATTAGTAGTAGTAGTAGTAGTAGCAGTAGTAGTAGTCCCTGCGAAGTCCCTCTCATACCCGCCGCTCCAGTTTCCCTCCCGCATTTAATGGGATAATTCAACTCAACCACATTTTCTAAATGCAGTTAATTCATTTTGAGATTTTCTGTGTGTCACCATCAAATATGTAACATTAGTTTATTCAGTTGAATTTTTGTGACTGAGAATTTGGAGAGAAAACGTGTTTACATTATTGAGTTGTCCTGGGTTGAAAAGATTCACACATGGATTTGTGCATTTATGTCTGGCTTTGCACTTTAACTTACAGCCATTGATCATAACGAGACAGTACATCCTCAGAAGCTGATGGATCCATCTAGTCAGAAGGCTTTAATTCTGTTTCATGTCATTATGATAACTGTTTACAACCCAACAAAGACAATTTAACCCTTAAATTGTTTCCTGCAAACGATTGGTAGGTTGATCAAAATTCAGCGGATGTAAGTCCTTGAGAGATAAGCTCCCAAAGGTGGGACATAGAGGTTTAACTTTTCTGTAGTTAAGTCACTAACATGTTGGTAGTAGCATTTTCATTAACATGTGCATTGCAGGTTGCCTTCATCTCTTTACTTTTCAAATGACTGATTGTTGTTACTGTCATTTTATGACAATGTTTTGTTGACAATGCTTTCTATGAAGACGACCAAGAAAACTGTATTTTTCTACATGGTAATATTGTAACTGTAGTGCATTTCTATACAAATGTATGCAGAAAACATATTGCAATGATAATGTCTTTAAGTTTTATCTAAAAAATGTATTAAAGATTTTAATGTACAATATATAACTTAAAAACACATATGAGATTTAATTTGCTTGTCTGTTTGTTTTGACATGTCTGACATCATTTGTAGACCACAAGTCACATGATCAGTGGAAAGGCGCTGTTTACTTTACAAACATTTCAGCATGTACATTTGAGATTAATGAAGGATTGAACTTGGTTGATCATTAAAGCAGCTTGAAAATTACTCATTCTCTTCTGTGTGTTTTAAAGTTCACAGTTGTTTGTTTGACTGAACTTTTATGATACCAGGCAGGTCAAACCGGTTCTCATTTACAGTGTTGACGTGGCTCAGAAGCAGGCAAACACAAAACATTGAGCCATCTAAGGAGGACATTTTAAGGGAACAGTTGTGCATTTATTTTATTTGTTCTAAAGCAGAACGCATGCTGTATACTGTTGAGCCTGGTCTGCAGTGGTGTGTACCTATGTAAATAATGGCACCAATAGCATTGCAAATGCAGCAATGAACAATGTATCAACATAAATCTTTCCGAAAGTTGGGCCCAATATGCTGTGGGATGCTGTCAGTGTAGAGGTTGTCTGAATTCGCTCTTGTGTGACATCAAATAGACAGCAGGTAATTTTAAACGACATTTACACGACAGTAACAATGGTAAAGATAAACATACATTCTGTTTAAGTTGTACTAATACACAGGTGTGTGTGTATATATTAGGTAGTTGGTTAGTTGAGCATGCAACTGTATTACAACTTACCTAACATCAAATTAACTATGTGGCCGAGCTAATTAAAGTATAACTTCAATACCTAAGGTGGAAAAAGTTCTCATTTCAGTTTCACTGTGTGGTCTTGGTGGAGAAGCTGGAAAAAAACTGTTCGCTCCTTTGAACCCAATCTTCTCCACTTCAGGAACCTCTTTCCTTCCTTTTTTCCCATCCACAGTGGTGGCTGGTTGTTAGTGTGGGTGTCCCTCAAACGCTCTTGATTTTGGCAATATACTCACGTTTTAGGGGTTGCAAGACACCGTTTGGCATCACCCAGGAGTTGCTAAAATTCTGTCCTCCCCACTTCCAGTCTTCTTCTGCTGCCCACTTTGTTTTAATCTGTCCATCACATTGACATGGGCTTCACTGATGGTTCCTTCTGCATCCTAACTCTGATCCCTCTTGGCCCCATTGCTGCACATCATACTGTGATTCTTGATGTTCTGTTGAAATTTTCTGTAGTAGTTTCTGTGCATGTGTCATTTCACTGCTTTTTACCCAATAAAAAGACGGATCAGATGTCAATCTGAACATTGTCATTGGACAGAAACCTACCAAATCCAAAATTAACAAGAGAAATGCAGTAGAATGTTGTTCACAGTGTAAACACCCCTATATAAAGTCATAATTAAACAATTAAACAATTTTTTAATGAGTTCACTAATGAGAAAAATGTACATTTAAGTGCTTCATGAACCTGATACAGCAGATATAGAAAAATTGCTCCATTTGGACTTTAGCATATAGGATTTCTAAAATTTGTAGGGACATTGAAATACTTTTTTGGTGGTATTTGATGTCAATTTTAAAAAGTTAAAACATATATTTTGCAAAAATACACTGAAGACAACTAATCTAAAAAGTAATTATAATATAAATAATACTGATGTTACTTTACCAATAACATTTGACCTCTGCAAATGGGCTAGGTGTATATTGACAACGTTTGGTAAAGTCTCATCTTTAGTTGGTGCTGCTGCGTGTATCCTGGATCCCAGGTAACCGACAAATACCAACTCAGCCTCACTTCACCTTCAACACTACGAACCAATTACCGGTAATCATCACGTCTCCCTTCTCTGAATGGATCACAGTAAAAAATAAAAAGTTTGTATATTTTTGCATTGAGCATGAGAGAAGGCCTCAGAAAATGGAACAATCAGGTCTAATGACCTCTGTAATTTCTGAGAAGCAGCTTCAGAAAGCGGAGCTCCGTTTTATTTCATTCTGCATCTTCATTCAACATGGGTCTTTCAAAATCAGGTCCCTTAGGGAAGCCAATGTTTCAAAACACTCTAAGTACGGAAATAAGATGTACTGAAGCATCCCACAGCCTTTTTGTTGATTTAATTCTAATGGCTTCTATTTTAGGCTCTGTGCATGTGGAGGCAATTCTTTGCGACAAAGGTGCTAGAAAAAAGCCTGGAGACAGTTTGGATCATTTCACTTGTACATCTGTCTTCCTGAACCAGTCCATCCAGGGGTTCACTCGTGCTGAAAAACCATCAGAACCAACACGTGATCAGCTCAAAACATCAAGGCTGCACACCTCCATCATGATAACGCCCAAAACATGTGTTCCAGCTGAACTATGTACAGATGATCCCAGTGCTACTTCCAGTCTAAAGTTCTCCAAGTCATCTTGTATTTTCTAAGAATGTTCTACATAAACATGCTTGTATAGGTTAGGTTTTTAGGATTAAAGCACATTTCTGAATGTGGGTGGTGGAGAGGACCTGCAGTCTCCTCTACAAACTTGAAATAGAACTTTAGAGTTTGATCATTTCACTCAAAATGTTTGTGGATGCAGATATAATTAGTTGACTGAATCAACTTGAGAAAAAAAAAGAAAATTCCACTTTCTGAGGAATTTATCCCAGCAGTCACTGGGTGAGAGGTAGGAATACAGCCTGGACAGGTCACCAGTCCATCAAAGGACACACATACAACATTCATTTACTCACACACCCCGAGGCAATTTAGATCTTCAAACCTATCGCGAATGTTTCTGAACTATGGATCCCACAGGACACCCCCCCCCGACACACACACACCCAGGAGAACTACACATAGCAGAGCCAAAATCAGAATCAACTGTTTCAACTGAATAGCGACATTCAAGGCAGATTTTAATGTTTAATCTATTTCTCCCCCTGGTTGAATTAGATTTTGTCATATTGGATAATTGTGCTGTTAGAATAACTGAAATGTGCCACCTCTTTTTTAGTGTTCCGTTTGTCCTGTTAATCCAGACTGGTCACCACTTTCTGTCAGTGACTTTCCTCTGGCCCTGAGAAATGTTGCTTTCATAGGGAAGAATGGGACAAATCATGCATACGTTAGGGGGATTGACAGTCAGTCGGTCCGTCCGTCGGTATAAAAGACAGACACACACTTGCATGCACAAACACACACTCTCCAGTCTCAGTGCCAGTGAAAACAGGACTCAGTGGACACGTCTCTTCATTACCCATGTCCTCTTCCAGAGTTGGTTCTGGCACAGCAGCTTCCGCTAACAGCTTCAGCTGGAGACATCAGAGCAGGACTGCATCCGCTCTGTGGTGTGTGTGTGTGACAGTGTCGCCTACGCTCTGTTCCCATAACCCAGCACGCCTTCTGCCAGGCAGAACCACAGAGTCACTCTTTAGAAACACAGATGACCATCTATATGTCACAGCTTCATGAGACCTCAGAGAAACAGGTGAAGAAATAAATAAATTACAAGATCAATGATATAGAGCTAGCGCACCTCAGAAACAACTAATTGCTTTTGAAATTTCCCATCAGCCACGATTCTCCCATGTTTGTGTTGCCATCTAATTCATGTTTATTGATGTTAAATAACAATGACATCTCATTTGGCATCTTCAGATCAAAGAGTGCAAAAAGGAAACCTATAGTTATGCTTGTAACCACATTGCAACATCCCCACAAGATATATTTTCAATTTCTCGTCTCGTCTTCTCCTGCTTATCCTAATCCGGGTCGCGGGGGCTGCAGCTTCAGAAGGGACAGACAGCCCTCTCCCCGGCCACTTCCATCAGCTCTCTTCACCAGTGTCCAAAACATATGGCCGCATTTTCAATTTCTATTTTTATAAAAATCTACAAGTATGATTTTTCTCTTAAAAAATATTTCCTGGGAACATTTCCATGTGCTTCATTATTAAGTGCAAGAGAACAATTGGTATATTTGCTATAGGGAGAAAATGGACAATGAAAGTGCTAATTTTATCCATTTCATTTTGTTTTTCTGTCCTGTTGCCAATATTTATTTTAATATATAATTCCTGTAATTGATTAGGTGCTTTGTCAGCAAGAAAATGACCTTAACACTGAATATGCTCATTGTGAGGATGAGAAGGAATTTAAAGACAACCCAAATGATGGCTCAAATTCAAAATTCCTTGATATTAAAATGATACTGAGGGCAAGATACAAATATTTGAGCCTTTTAAACAACAGAATCCATGAGTCATTTCATTTTACATGTTATAACTGAAAAATGATGAGCTTTTAAGGATATTCCTCCACTCAGCCATCACGATTTTTTGTTTTAATGGCTGAGGCTCGCCACCCAGTGGTGTCATCGTTCTTAGTCTACAAGAACCCCAGTTATGTCAATGAGACAAGGACTTTAGAGTCAATGTTTGAAAGGTTTAGTCAGGTAGAGAACAGAATATTTACATATGATCAACACTGCTCTGAGATTGCAAAGAAGAGCAAGAAATTAATTATCATCTAATTTCCTTGCTGAAAATATCGAAAGGAATAATAATCAAGATAGCGCAGAAAAAGCAGTACATCATAGCTGCAGACGATCAGACGTGTAGGTCTACATAAAAAATTCACAGACACTACGAACATTTGAAGAAAAAAAAGATGTTAAAAAAAAGAAGAAGTCAGATTTAAATTAAAAAAAAGAATCTGCTGCAAGTAAAAGAGGAAACAGAAAAAGACAACAGTGCTGTCACAAAAACAGAAAAAAGCAAGAAATACACAGATCTGGTCAACTTTAGCATGTTAAGAGGTAAAAAAAAAAAAGAGGTTAAACCAGTGTTGGAGGAAGTTGTTGGAAGGCAAATATGTATTCTATTCTGCACACCCGTTCCCTTTTATCTGGATAACCATAACCATTACTGCTTTCTGCTGCAACAGAGAATGAGAACAATAAAAAAAGAAAAAAAATGTACACAAACAGCCAGAAAATAAGAAGGTGCAAATGATAAATGGGGTTTAGGTGGATAGTAAATGTGTACACACAAAATATGGTAATGTTTTGTTTGTTGTGAGAAGTTCTGACAGTGACAAGAGCAATGTGTGTATGTAAGTATATTTATCTACTGAACATGACAGTTGTCTCCTTGATGTGTTTGTTTCTCTTTCTGTTCTGGAGTCCTGCCTAAACTCTGAGGATGCTGCTTAGGTGAGAGACACATGTGGCTATCTTTGGACGGGTTATGGATAGATACGGGCCCCAGAACCTGGAGAAGAGCAACAAGAAACAGATGAAACATTAGCACTAAAGTAGAAAATGCAATAGAAGACCTCTGGTGTTTGCTGGTCACATCTAAAAATCCCATGCACTTTATAAACTTCATAGTTCTTCCTCCTCTGTCACCTTCTGACAATCAGATCATAATTTTATATGACTGTTATTTATTTGTTCATGGGGTGAATCAGCATCATGTAAGTTGCTTTAGTGTATTTTTTCTTGTGTTAATGTGTGTGTTGCTGCTCACCTTGCAGACAGGTGTAGGGACACTGTGTCTGCCAGCCAGCTGTGAACTGTAGTGTTTCACTGTGGTTCTTCTTATGATGAACGGACTGGCTTCCCCCACTGGTATATCAGCAAACCCTGCACAAGAGTAAACTTGTGATACTTTCATATCTTTGTGATGCAATTCAAAAACTGAACCTCCAATCAGATGATCAATGTATCTAGTATGTATGTAGTATTCCTTAAAAAATGTTTGCCATCTAAGAAACTTTAACATTCAAATGGTAAATTTCACAGTAGATATCAGTTAATAGTTATGCACAAGGGCACCTTTCTGCACCAGCTCAGGGAGTCCTTCTGGTCTGAAGTCTTCATCTTCCTGGTCAGTTTGTTCTTGGGCTCCATTCACCAAGTTAGTTTTTATTTTCTTGGTCAGGTCTAGGTCAGGAAGGTGCCTGGCTTTTTCACTCAAATCACTGTGACCTCGTTTTGAACCCTGCGGAATTCTCAGAGGTGTTGAAGGAGCCGTGTTTTCATTTCCAACTGCAAGATTTTCTTCCCGAGGTTTAATGGCCAACTTCCTCGTGAACCGTTGATGCTGAACACAGTCACTGACAACTTTTCCATTGTTAGCATTCTGACTAGCTGACAGCTGCTCCAGCCTGGTTGTAAGCGCTGCGTTCGTCTCTTCTAGTTTATGGACTTGAACCATGAGATTGCAGTATTTATCCATGCTCTCATCAGCCTCCATACTTTTCACCTCAAGGATATTCTTTAATTTAGTCAGCTCATTCTTCAGCTCCTGCAGTTCCCCGTTTCTCTCCATCAACTCCTCCTCCCTCCCAATGAGAGCAGCCTTAAGTTCATCAACCTCCTTTGTCTGCTCTTCTACCTCATTCTTTTTCTGCTGCAGGACCATTTTCAGATCTTCCATGTCCATATTTCTCTTTTCTGCATGTTGCAGCTGGCTAATCTCCATCTGTGCTGCATTGTTCTTTACTTCATCTGTAATAATAGAGGAAAGATATTTCAGTCTTATTTGAGGGATAACTGCGAATTTGAGGCACAGGACATATGCATTTGTACATAATGCCTTTCTAAATGTGTAAAGAAAATATCCACAACTACAATGTCTCCTCTCGTCCCCCCACCTGACATCAGCATATGTTTTTGTAGATGATTATAAGCCATCCGATGACAGCTGCATAACAAATACTGATTTTTTTCCACCATCATAGTTATCTTAGTTTAGCCTACACTGATATCTGTGTAGTGACTTCCATTTGAGCTTTTGAACACACCACAATGCTCGTACCTATACTATTCAACATCACTTCCTTCTCCTGTTCCAGCTGTTTGCAAGTTTTCATGCAACGACTCATCTTGCTCAGCGCAGAGTCTCTCTCTTTAGACAGCCGAGTGACAACATTGGTCCGATCAGATACCTGTCACACGTAAGCAGGACATTCTCAAATTCAGTCACGTGAACAGAAACTTCTCATTCATCACTGTTGCCTCATATAAATGGTATCAGCGTGTACCTGTTCATGACGCTTTGACACAGATGGTTTGCACATCTCAAGTTGCTCCTGCACAGATGCAACTGTAGACTGAAGTCGCCCCTGATCTCCCGTCAGTTTCTCCTTCTTCTCTTCAACATTTTGATTCTCTTGTTCAAGTGAAGATGTAATTGAAGACAAGTCATTTTTCTCCTTTTCGACTACAAAGAGCAAAGACAATAATTCCTCTCTTTCAGCTGCCAAATCATTCCTCTCCTCCTCTATGCTATCCTTCTCTTCTTTAAGAGAAGATAAGATTTGTTGCATTTCTTGTTTTTCCTTCTCTATCAAGCAGAGATAGGACTGTAGCTTCTCTTTGTCAAAAACCAACACTTGAGATTCCTGTTCAATTCTCTCTTTCTCTCCTTGTAGGGACACTAGTGAGCATTGCAGATTCTCTCTCTCTTCCTCTTTAGCCTTTATCTTTATTTTAAGATCATTTCTTTCTTCTTTCAAAGTGTTAATATCAGTCTTCAGATTGTGTATCTCCCTCTTCCTCTCTGCTGTTTGAGAACAGAGACTGTCTCTTCCAGTTTGCAGCTCCTCCAGCAAAGTCTGCAGATGGTTTTTATCCATTTCCAGATCAGCCAACAGGGACTTCAACCTTTCTTTGTCTGCTTCTGTTTCGATACTCTTTCCTTCAAGGTAGAGCTCTCTTTGATGACAGGCTTGCAGTTGATCCCGGAGGTCATCCAACTGTCTTGTTATTCTCTCTGCATCCTCTTTCACTTCTTTTTCTAACTGCTCTACCCTGTGTTTCTGTCTCTCCTCTTTCTGTCTTTTACCAGCCTCTGCCCTCTCCAGCCCTCTCTCCATATCCTCCTTAGCAGCCTTCAGATCTTCTATCTCCCTGTTCTTCAATTCCAGCTCCACGTGTTTCTTCTCAGATCTCAAGTGTTGCAGAGCAATAGAGAACTCTGACAATTTGTTGCTGAGCACCATCTTCTCCTCTTCCACCTTAAATGAGTTATAAGAGATCAAAAAAGGATTTTGTACAAGAAAGAATTTGAGAAGAAAATCAAAGGCAAAAAAGAGAGGAGACAGAGAGGACACAAATTAGAGCATTTGTCTCTTCATAACATGTTTGCAAATACTTTAAAAAAAGTACTTTTCTTCTTTCCTCCTCCAGCTCCTCTTTGGATGTTTCAGCCTAAAGAAAGAGCAAAACAATTAACTTTTATTTTGAACATATCATTAAAAACTTTATCAGATACAACCCGATAAACTGAGAACATAGAAAAAGTACAGATGCTCATTAGAATAAGAATACCTGAAGAACAGCCTCCTCCAGACTCGACTCTATATCTGCATGTTCTCGCACCAGAGCATCAATGTGGTCTTGTAACGAGTCAGACTTCCTCTGGGCTGCTAAAGAGCCAAATCAGCCACATTTAAGCCAAACTCACATGAAGTACATTACAAAATAATACCTTTGAGGAGTTCTCTCATCTTCTTTTTCTTCCTCTCATCTGATTCTATACGGATGTAAAGCTTTTCAATATCAGTCCTCATCTGCTGGACCTCATCTTGTGTGGAGTTCAGGCGAGAGGCAATCTCTCCCTTTTCCACCAGAGAGGCTTCTAGTGACTGTGATAGATGGTACACTTCTCCCTCTAAAGCCTGAGAAAACAAACAGATGTAGCTCCACCAAAGTCTGATGAATTGAAGGATTTTTACTTGATCAGAATGTTAGATATCATCCTCACCTGGATCTTGCCAACCATTGTCTCAGTGTTCTGATGGGCTGAGAGGTGGTCTTCTGTGATCTTATCAAGCTGCCCAATGAGCTCTTGCCTCTCTCCATTCTGTTCAGATATTGCCAGTTCCAGAGTCTTGATCTGCTCCAGCAGCTTCAGAAGAAAGAGACAACAAATGGTATACGAACCCAGCTGAGGCAATTGATTATATTTGAATTCAAATGTTTTGTATGTACCTGTTGTTTCTCTGATGCCAGTTCCTCTATACTGGTTTTTAAGACTTTATGCTCTCTCCTTCCTGTTCTGATGTCATCCTCAAGGATGGAAATTAGGTTTCTGGTGTCACAGTTTGTCCTCTCTAAAGTGTCAACTTTGTTTCTCCATTGGCCCAAAGACTGATTTAGGTCATCTCGCTCCTCAGAGCAGGACACAAGTTCAGCTCTCAGCTGGGTCAACTGAACAAGAAAAAAGAGAAGGTATGAGACCATGATTGAATGGCCTTTCGGTGTTTTCCCTTAATGGCAGACTTTGTTTTAACTCACTTCTGTTCTGAGTGTGTCTATCTCCTGCTCCATGCCTGAGCACACCTTCCTCTGGGTTTCAACCTCAGTCTTCAGCTTGGTCCTCTCCTCTTGTAGGTTCTCCAAATCAGACTCCATACCCAGGATGTGCTGCTCAAGGTTGCTTTTCTCAGAGCGAACCCTCTTCAGTTCACTCTCCTGCTGAAGGAATTTATCATCCCATCCACCTACAATACCAAGACAAAAACTGATTAGAATCAATTTGAGCAAACAGAAAATACAGGTATCCTCCATCAGTCATGTCTTTCACTGTAGACCTTTAGTCATCTGTAGTCCGCCCAACATCTCGATGACATCAGTCAGCTGACATTTAGATGTTTGTAGCTGCAGAGCTAATGTTTCCTTCTCCTCTGAGAGCCGAGTCAACTAAAAAGAGCACATGTTATTAGGATGACTTATATTCTGAGACTGTTGATTCAGTTGAGTATCAAGCAGTTTGCAATTTATGTTTGCATTCAAATTTTTGTTCACCCAGACTGTACATTCAGGATCACAAGGAGAGCATAAATTTTACTTTTATTGATGTATTTTCCGTGGCTCTAGTATTTGTCAGAAAAAAGCTGTCCACCACAATCATTATTTCTTTTTTGCACCATAGCTGGGTACAAACGTCCCATGGTCTGTTCATGATTTCTGTGTTTTGCAAGGATACATTTCTATTCAGATGTGTGTGTGTGTGTGTGTGTGTGTGTGTGTGTGTGTGTGTGTGTGTGTGTGTGTGTGTGTCTACACTGGCAGTGACTCTGCCACGGCTCTGAATGGGAAAAATTATGAATAACATCTTCTAATGGCTCATTTGTACACTACAAAGTAATATCACATCATCGTAAGTGAATTCCTTCACTACCACTCCCTGCTGGAGCCGCACCGCGCTGTTTACTGAAGACACAGCCAGGGTGGTTTGACAGAGGAGACGCAAATGCAACCAGTATATTATTGCAGGTCAGCAGTGGTACTCGCATGGTTTCTAAGTAATGAAGCAGGCTGACTTGGGCTGCAGAACAGTGCTGCACAGAGGATCCTAAACAGACATGATTATTGCTGTGTGAATGAATGGATTGGATCACTTATTTTTGGCATATACATTTGTTTGGCCTGGCAGGGGAACTCATTGATGGTCCATCCTGTGAAATTTTAGGGGAAACATTGGAATTTCTTTCCTACCTGGTCAGTGACGACTTTGTGGTTTTCCAAAGTGATGTTGAGTTTATGAAGTGCAACAAGCTTTTCCTCTTCTGCCCTCTGAAATTTCTTCTCCCAGTTTTGAACTTCAGCTTGCAGCTCAGATGTGAGCTCCATCCTCAGCATGAGATCAGACTTCAGCAGGTCAAACTCCGCATACAGCTGTTGGAGTTGATTTTCTTGACTGATAATTATGTTCTTGTAGTTATTGAGGTAATCTCGAACCTGGGGTGATGCTTTCTCTAAAACAAAATAAATATACAGTATATACACTGATTTAAATACCAACCAATTTTTAACCCTTCTTTTAAAACTTCTCATCACGTCTTCTTAACCGCTTTATTCCTTTCAGGATCACAGGGAGGGTGTACGTATGGGCAAGTTCATCACAGGGCCCGATGTGAGCAATTGCGAGTTCGGTACCTTGCTCAAGGGCACGTCAACAGTGCTCTGAAGGTGTTCTGGCACCTTCCCCTGCTACCAGAACACCATGTTTTGTCTGTACTGGGGATTAAACGGGGAACCCTCTCCTTCTCAACCCAGTTCCTAACAGACTGAGCTACCACTGCCAACTTTCACTGTTAAAATCAAGAGCCTCCGTTATTTTCTACAATCAAAGGTAAATTACAAAGCCTGTTGCGAATTGAGGACAGATTGTCACATCTACATCAACACAATCTTATTACCCACCAGATATTTCTGACTGACTGCTCTCAGGAAGAGAAGAGGATGGCAGTCCAGAGAGTGAGGTGTTCAATGCCTCTGTTTGTTGAAGATGCTGCTCCTCCACTGTTTCTAGTGGATCAGGCACACATACATTCTTCGCCACATCTAAGCATTCCTGCATCATCTTGTCACCAGTGTGCTCTTTGTGAACCAGTTGAGTTTCACTGTCATAGATAAACAATATAATATAAATTTATTTATTTATCATTTTGTATAATATAGAACACCCTCGTACCAGAAATCCTCTTCAGACTGGTGGGAATGTTCCTTTAGCTCAGCTACCTCGCAGCTCAGCTGTTCCATCTCTGGAAGAGACTCAACGCTGGTATCTTCTGTCATGTCTGCATTCATCTGCCCTGCTTGGGAAGCATATACTGGTATGTTACACTACTCAACTCAAACAAGCAGCTGGTCCTCATCTAAATTTACACTCACCAACAGTTTCTGTTTTTTTAGACTCTCTGCCGCTGACGTTATCCTCTGATTTCAGGGTTTTCTGCAGGTCCGAGAGCTGTTGAATGAAGCCGTTTTGTTGGCTCACCTGCTCCAGCAGCGAATCATACAGCTGCCTCATCGCTGCCAGTTCCATCTGTAAAACCAACAACTGCTGATGCAGTGCTACCTGCTGAACCTCAAACTGCTTGCTCCTGGGACACAATACAAAAGTCACAGAGCAAAAGTTTTAGATAATATCACTATAAATGGAAAGTAGATAAAGTGGGAGTGTACCGCTCTCTTCTCTCCTCAGCTCCCTTATCTTGTGTCTCCAGCTGCTCCTTCAATATCTCCACCATTTGCTGTGAGGACAAGAGAGCACTCTGGATGCATTTATTCTTGTCCTCAAGTGAAATCATCTCTTTCTCAAACTTCTGTATGCTTCCTTGCATCAACAGTTTGTCCTCAGCTAGTTTATGCAAACTAGACTGCAGATGAATGTTCTCTTTAGTCAGCTGATCACACTGACAACTCAGCTGAAGCTTTTCATCGACCACTTGATTTAATTTGGCCACAGTGTTGCTCTCCTCGATTGCTAGCTCTTTCACCTCAGTTTCTAGTTGGATTTTGTCCTGGTCAAGGAGACTGAGGGTCGCTGCTAGCTGTGTTTTCTCCTCAGTGACCTGCCTCAGGCTTGACTTAGCTTCCAGTTTTTCTAGGACGACTTCATCAATTTTGTCTTTTTCTTCAGTTATCCACTTCATACAGCTTTGCAGCTCTTGGTTCTCTTCAGTTAGTGTGTTCAGACTTGCTTCCAGGTGGTTCTTTTGTGCATTTACTTGAATAATGTTAGCGTCGACTCGCTCTTTTTCATCAATCAACTGTTTTACTTTAGTCTCAAGAATGTGTTTATCCTGTAGCAACTGATTTATATCACTGTCTTTGCCCTCCATTATCTGTCTCAGCTTTTCTAACTTGTTATTCTCCTCTGTGATGTGACCAAGTTTCAACTGCAAAGCAGCAACAGTCTCATTCAGCTGGCTTATTTTGACAGCACCTTCTTCCAGACAAGTAACTTCACAGCTCCTCTCAGTCAGCTCCTCTTTGGCGGTGATATACTGCATCTCTAACAAAGAGTTTTGAGACTGGACCTCTTCTAATCTGGTTTCTAACACTGAGACCTGTGAACAGATATAACAGAAATAAATACAGTTGCTTTCTTTCCTCCAGTGTAACATAATTAATGCCATGACATGACTGAATAGCTGAATCGCTTAAAATCTACTTAAGTAAGATTAACTTAGCGGACAATGTATTTTCAACAACAGAACCTTTACCTGAGCTTTGTATTCTTCCAGCTTTGCTTCCATATCTGAGATCTGTAGTTGCTTCTGACCTAGCTGAGAATTCAAGGTGTCTCTGGTTGCTTTTAGTTCCTCCACCTGACTGTTAAATGTGTTCATGGCCATCTCGTTATCCTCTAGATCCATTTGCAACATCTCCATTTGTACCTTAATTAAGAAAAAATGAATAAAAGCTTAAAAATAAAAACATGTCTGCTCATTTTGAAATTAACTTATTACAAATGTAACAGATTATTACAAATGTAAAATCCATTTACTAGTCTTTTTATTCTAACCAAAAACATATCAAATACATCATCAGCCAACCTTGACTTTGTTCATAGAAACAACTTTTTCCCTGAGGAGATCTGATGTCTTGGCCTGCTCTTCTTCTGCTTTGCAGAGTTTCTCCTTCAGACTCTCAATCAGGTCATCTCTCTCCTCTAAACATTGTGATGCTGCAGACAGAGTTGTCTTCATGGTCTTGATCTCCTCCCTTTGAGATTTTGATTCTGCTTTGGTTGCAGTTTCAATTTTTTTGGCTTCATCAAGCTGCTCTTGAAGCCATCTCTGTTTGTTGAGGCAGTTGTTAATCTGCTGTGTGTGACTCTCAGCATCCTGGCACATCTGCTCTTTAAGCTTTTGGACTTCAACCTTCAAAGTTATGATCAGACTGTTTTTTTCTGTCAGGTTGTTTTCCAAATTTGATTTGATTTCTAAAGTGGAGGAGTGACTTCTCCCTAGGTCTTCCATACACTTTTTGAGTTCAGCATGGGAATGGTTGACCATGTCCAGTTCATCATTCAGGAGTTGGAGACCCTTTACAGCATCTTGGGTTACAGTTAGCTCCTGTTGTAAGAAACTGATCTGTTCCAGGAGGCTGTTGATCTCCCCAACTTGAGCCTCCCGGAGGGTCTAAAGGGAAAAAAAACAACTATGCAATTGATTGAAGACAACAAATAAATGTTTCCTGAAAAGAAAAAAAAAATAGAAATCTTACCTCAGTCTCTTGAGCTGCATTTTCCAGCTTAGTGTTTTGTTTCTTGAGTGAGGAAATCTGAGCTTCAGAGTCTCTGAGCAGCTTCTGCTCATCTTCCAAGCAGCAATGCAGTTCTTTCAGCACATCCTTTAACTGTCTGATTTCTTCTGACTGAATCTCATATATCTTCCTATGTTCTTCTTCTTGGTCTAAGAGCTTTGTAATCTGTTTCTGCAGCTCTGCTTCCAGCTGCCCCTTAACCTCCTTGCACAGGTCCATGGAAGTGACCTAAACATATACATGATAATTGGGGGTCAGATTTAATAATTTTACACAAAGATCAAGGTCATTGATCAATATATTCAGCAAGTTCCCATGTATTTAGTCTGCTACTGTATCACACACGTATTATTCTTGGTGAAAGAATTCTTCTCAAAGATATTGTGACCATAATGTTGACCATAAAGATGTTTATTGTGATAATCAAACCTGGTCTTTGAAAAGCAACAGTTCCTGCTGGGCTGCCTCTAGCTGCCATTTGAGCTGTTCAATCCCCTCGACCTTCAGTGAGACAGTCTCTTCACATTGTGTCAGCAAGGCTTCCCTCTCATCTGCCAGCCTATATTAAACAACATCAGGTATATTTAGTCTCTTGTTATCAGTGAGGGTATACGGTACATTTTTGGTTTGAAAGTAGTGGTGGTCTTTAACAAAGCCACAGATTACTTTCCCACCTGGCTCCTTGCTCCTCCTGCTGTGCAATTGCCTGACTGAGGCTCTCTCTCAGCTGGATAATCTCAGCCTGACCCAACTCAAGCAGCCGGTTTTTAGATTGAACCAGATCACAGGCAGCCTGATGTTCACCCCGCAGCTCTAAGTTGATCCTTTTGGCTTGGCCTGCTCGAGTTACCTCTTCTTGTAGTTGTACCTCCAGTTCTTTGACCTGTTCAGAAGTACAACCACCTTGGTAATTAAGTAATCAACTTCCGACACCTACAGGTTAAATATACTATATTATAACATATACTCTGAACTTGCACAATGTACAAATGATTTCATTAAATTTTTAGATAAAAATCACATGGTTTGTCAATACCTGTGCCTCAAGCTGCTTCACCTGCACTGCAATATTTTCAAAGTCTTTAGCGTGTTTCTGTCCAGTCTCTGAAAACTCCGCTTGGAGCGTCATGAACTGATGGTCCCTCTCCTCCAACTTTGTGCATTTGCTGAGGAGTTCTCCTTTTAAAGCATGAAGATGAGCAGACAAGCTGGCCTTATCTTCCTCTATGCTCACATTCTGCAGCTAATGAAAGGACAAATATAGAAATAAATCAATTAAAAAAAATAACTAAATCGATACAACCAGAAATGAAGCTTCTATACAATAATAATATATATGAAATATTAGTCATTATTTTGGTTTTACACTATCAATTTGATATGGATTTCAAAGCTAACTGTATTTTAGAAATCAGATATTTGGTCAGATTTCTTATAAATCAAAAATTTTAGAATATACAACATTCACTTTTCTAATTTAAACTGTTAACGAATGTGATCAAACATCTGCAATGTCTTTTACCTTCAGCTGATCGGTAACTTCATTCGCAGAGATGAGACTCTTTTCCAAGGTGACAATTTTTTCATTCAGTTCTTTTTGGATTGTCTCAGTGTAATTAATCAGTGTCTCCTTTTCTTTCTTCCAGTCCAACAGAGCTTGGATTTCTTTTTTCAGGTGGTCACACTCTTTCTGACCTGCAGTAATGTTGGATTTCTGCTCCTGGTTCTCATTCCCCAGCAATGTCAACCTGTTTGCCAGCTTTTCCGCCTTCTGCTTATGTTTGTCAAGCTCATTCTGAGCCCTGCGTTACATTCAAGACATACATTGAATCAGTAGAAAATAATGTCCACAAAATCAAAATTTCATGACTAATCAATTATGCTTACCTCTCAGTTTTGGTTTCTGCATCACAAAGTGCCTTATTCATGTTCAGCAGCTCAGACGCAGACATTTGAGTCTGATGTTCTAATTTGGACCTAATTCTGTTCAGTTCCTCTGTCTGACCTTCTGATTTTGCTAAAAAAATATATATATATATACACACACACCGGTATATAGTGATTAAAACCAGTTCACTAAAGAATAAAACAAATATATTTCATTCAATCACTCTTACTAGCCTGAACCATTTTACCTTTAAGGTCATCTAATAACCCATGTGTACATTTGAGGAGCTGCTCGGTTTTTTTCTTCTCCTCCTCAAGCTGGGTCAGACATCTGCTGCTTTGGTCCAGCTGAACAGTCAAACTGTTCTTCTCTTTTTGCAGCTCCTGAATCAAATGCAAAGACATTTAAATAGAAACACATCTTTCTTTACATGTTTTATGCAAATTTAATTAACTGTGGTAGTACAGAGTAAAAACAATAAATGTGTAATTTGTGTATCATTTCTTTTTCAATTTAACATTTTGGTAAGCCCACCTCAATTTTCTTTTGGACATCATGCTCTTTGTTCTGGCAGGCCTGGAGGTTCTGCTCTGACCTCAGAAGTTTCTGTTTCTGCTCTTTCAACTCCTTCATCATCTGATTCTTCTGAAAACACATCTGGAACAAAGATTTGATAGGAAGCATTCATATTTACATTTCTAATCCTTAATCCAAGTCTTAAACATATTGTTAGAGTTACTCAATTTGAGAATTCAGCGTCACTATATGACGTGACATAAACACGTACCATATTAGTCAGTCAGTGACAAGTATGGACCAAAGGTGCAGCACACAGTATAAAGTATAATATGTTTGTCAAGCTCATTCTGAGCCCTGCGTTACATTCAAGACATACATTTGTGATTATAAAAAGAAATGAAGGAAAGAAAATCTAGACGGAGCAGAAAATTTACCTTCTCCATATCTGCTTGCAGAAAATTTAAATCCTTTTTGGATTGTTGGATCTCTTGTGTTAACTTGGTCCTGGTCTGGTCCAGCTGCTGCTCTAAAGTCTGATGAGAACCTTGCAGCTGCGCAAGTTCCTACATAAGAAAAAGATTTTCGTCATGCATATTCATTTATGTCTGACAAATCCTACTGAGGTCATCATGACTACAGGTTGCTGCACCTCTTGACTGGCTCGTTCTTGGTCCTTGAGCTTCTGCTCAAGGACCCGTCTGCAGCTCTCAGCGTTGTGCCTCTGACAGCTCATCTCCTCGGCCATCTGTTTGAGCTTTTCCTCAACCATTGAACACTAACAACAACAAGAGAACTGAATAGTCACATTGTTCAAAATTTCAAAAAGAATAGGGGGAAAAAAACAGAAATAAATCTCTATAACGGCCATTGGGGGACACCTGCCTTAGATTCAGCCTGGCTCAGGTCATGACTAGTCTTGGTCAGGTCTCTGTCCCGCTCAGTCAGCTCTTTGCGAGCCTGGACCAATAGGGTTTGTAGTTCCTGCAGCTTTGAGGCTTGATTACAAATGTCTTTCTGTTGTGTAGACAGAATCCTCTCCAGCTCTGACACACGGCCACACAACTCTGCATGCAAATGTTTCACATGATTACAATGTTTTACTTAAGGAGGAATGATAAATAATCAATAAGGAACTGGATAATTAAAATAAAGGGCCTTATGTTCACAGATTTCCAAGGATTAAAAAACACATTACAAGCAAGTTAAACCCTCCCACCTTGATTGAGAGTCTTTAGCTGCTCCATCTGCTGGCAAGATCGAGCAGGACTCTGCAGAGAGCTCATGCGTTGACTGGGTTTAATTGGAGTTTCTTCATGAACGTCCCACAGGGATGTCCCTCGCCTCTTCACAGGCGTTTCCACTGCATCCTGAATCTGCCAGCTGTGGGCCTGATCCTGCTGCCATGGGAAAATAGAGGAGCCAGCTTGGCGAGCCACAAAGTCCTTGTGGCTGACAGTAGCTGAAGACTGATTCTCCAGCTAAAAGAAGACAAATTAATCAACTGCAAGGAAATGTAAAGAGAAACAATAGTAATGAAACTTACTTTGACTTGTAGGACTTTTAGTTCTGTCTCTAGCTTCTTTCTTTCTTTGACTTCCAGGTTATATTCCTCCTCAAGCCCTTCCAGTCTGTTATCTATAGAAAATCAGTACAAATACCATATAGGGGGCATAGTCAAACCCTGCAAGTCAGGTACTGAGGTAGATGGCTTTAACCTAAAGAGACATGTGGAGATGAAAAAGGACCATCAAAATTTAAAATCCAAAATACCCTGGTGTCTGTTGGCTGTGACTGGAAGTGGTGTAGGAATAGATTTTTGAGGGGTAGTATAGGGCTGGAGCTCAGAGGAGGATGACAAGGAAGAGCCAGCAGACTGAGAACGTTCTAGCTCATTTTTGTACCTAAACAGATATCATGAACAATATTATTCATTTTCATATAAGTGTAAACAGTTAAGTATTACGGACAATGATGTGGCCAATTCACAGTTATAAGTCACGTGATTGGCATTTGTAGTTTTTTGTTCTTGAAAGATCAAAAGACAGATAACTTACTTTTTTAATTCTTGTTCCAGGCATTCAGTGGTTTTCCTGCAGGAGTTAAGCTGACCCTCTAGGTAACTCACCTTAGTTCACAAATATACAGTTGAACAAAAGGGAAAATTTCAGTATTTCTTCCTAAAACCTGCTCTATTTTTCTCTTTGCAACATCTATCAATTGCTGTGTACTGTGTACTGATTTTGGGATCTTTATTGTATTATACACAGGAACAAGCCTTTCATCTAATTCTACTTTTTAAGTCCATAATGAGACAAACACACCATAAGAACTGACCTGTTGCTCTTTAATTCCAAGATCATGAGCAAGCTTTTGACGGGATTTCTCCAGTGAGTCACATGACTCTACTAAAGACTGGTTCTCTCTTTTTAAAGCAGAGGACTCAGTGCGTTCAATGTCCGCCTTTGAAAACAAGATTTCACTCATGTCGGCACAGGAATATATTTATCATCAGAAACCAACATTGTGTGTATAGTTGTATAATCCATTTAGTATTTGAACACTAACTTTTTGTTTCTGCTTTTGCAGGGCAGCTTCCAGGGAGTCCAGCTTAAACTGTTTCTGTGTTCTCTCCTTCTTCAACTTGTCAAGATGTACTTCCATCTCTTGGATCTTTTGCAGAGCTTTAACTGGAAGTCCATCCTTCCACTCTTCCACTGCCCAGCTCATAGTTTAAACCCTAAATAAACAGCTCCGGTCATGAAAGATATCGATATTATTAATTACTTAGTTATTTACCTAATTGATAATGGGGTGAATTGTTAACATGCAACTAATTCGGGTAAAGATGTATTTGCATGCATTGGTATAATATAAAGCAAGTACTGGAGGGGGGAAAAAAGCATAACGGAATACAAAACTGGCTGTTGCGTGATTAGGGTTAGCTGTTTATAACATGTTTTAGTGAACCAAACTAAATGCCAAAAGATTTGTTCGTTGTATCTGGACCATGATGAGCTCAGATACATTCTGAATGTATTTTATTGCACCTTTAACTAGTTTAAACAATTGGCAATCTTTTAAGTTTCTTAACACTGAGACATTAGCAGATACTAGCTAACTATGTTAAGTAATTGCATGTTAACAACCACATTAGTTTTAAATACAAACATCAACTAAATTGACATTAGTTTTCAGCAGAAACAACATTTTAGTTAGCTCTGATTCATATAAACATCAAAAGCATGAGATTTTTTGTTTCTGTAAAGTCAACCAGCGATTAGCCAAAAATGTGTGGGGAAAACAAGGCGGTGCTGAATTAAGAAGGTGGAAAACCTGAAATCAGACATTAAATAAAGTGAACTCACTTCAGGCGCGATGCTGTGTCCTGCTCGGTGCTGTCGCTCTGCTCGAAGCAGAAATTCAAACTCCGACGGAAACACCCAGTGAGGAGCCCATTTGCTGCTTCAAATGACGTCACCCACTGACGCGAGGAATCTGTCGTCACATCCTGTTCTAGTCAGCTGACGGAGGAAGAGCTGTTTCCGAAACCACCCTCTATACCAGGCATGGGCAAACTAAGGCCCGGGGGCCAGACGCGGCCCTTTAAACGTTTTAATCCGGCCCGCCAAACTTGAAAAATTAAATGAATAAACCTTGTTAATGTTAAATTTTCACTGCAATTCTGGTGTTTTCCCACTAGAAAAAAGACAGTCAGGAGGAGAGTGATGGTGATATCCTGAAGGATAACAGAACTTTCAGTGCTTTAAAATAGAAATGTTTTTTTTTTTTTTTTAAAAAGGCACATTTTATTCATTTGATTATAAGTGTTTTAAGACTCATTCCAAAGTCAGATATTTTGTTGTAATGCTTCTCTTCATTTTCATTTGAAATTAAAGCACATGTTTTCTCCATATCCCAAGATGTGTATTTTTTCTCCAATGAGGTGAGGTTACCAAAGCACTCCATCCATCCATCTGCTCCTGGTCCGGCCCCTTTGTCAAATGTTAGAACCCATTGTGGCCCGCGAATCAAAATGTTTGCCCACCCCTGCTCTATACCCTACATAGTGCACTCAATAGTGTGGACGCCATTTTGAAATAGTGTCCGAATTTACGTGCACTGTGTAATGCACTCAATGTATCCCACAATGCACTGCGAAAAGTAGCGTACAAGCGAGCACCTAACTCGGAATATTTTTTAACGTAATTTCTACTGTGCGGTTTGATATATGAAATTTTTGGAAATAAGAATATTTTTTCAGTAGGGGTCCAATATGATCATCTTAAAATATTACAACATAAATGTGTAAAAAAAATCAATCAACCTTCACTGATCCCCCCGGCCCTCACTTAAAATTGTTCTTCGGAATCGTCTGTTCCTCACCAGGCAACAGAATCTCAGTAAAAGAATATTTTCAAAGATGAAAAGTAGCTCTGGATCCATTTTTTGAAGAAAAAATGCTTTATTAAATGTTTTCACTACAGCGGAATATGACTTGAGAATGTGCCATCACATCTTGACTTGAAAATGTCAAGGGACACTAAATATTTTAGGTAATAAGTCATTATTATTGTATTATTATTGACATTCATATTTCATTTTATTATGTAAAGTTAATTATAGGGTAAAATATTGCATTTTCATAAAATGACCGCTGAATGTATTTCTGATGGGTTAAAATAATTAAATGGACCTGGCCACTTTTCCCGGCGACCGGTTCGTAATTATTATGCAACACCATGACGTCACTTTACGTGCGCCGTAAATGACGCCGTTGCCCGAATACTAACTTTAAATTGAGTGCGCTACGTAGTTCACTCAATCCATGTCCCCCATGTAGTGAGTAGTGAATAGGGAACGAGTGTGTGGTTTCGGAAACGGAGAGCGAGAGCGATAGAGGGAGCGCGTAACAATCTCGTGTTTAAAATGTAGCTTTTCTGCAATATTTAAAATTGAATTAAAAAGTCTTTCTGGCATGATTCACATATTGTATCACATATTGTAACATATGGTTCCGAATACAATATTGTAATTAGTACACGATTAACTACTACCACAATTAACATAAAAGATTACTGTACTTTTTTAGAAATCAACTGTTAGATTATCCATCTCTGATTGAAAATGTTACTTTTCTGTCATATTTGAAATTGAATTCTAAAAAAACAAAACAATCCACAACTCTGCCATGTGTCCCGTTTCAAACCCAAATTGTTACAATCACTCGATGCATGTCGACTACTTTACCACCTATAATATGAAGAACTTTTACTCTTTACTTTTTGGGCAAAACCCCCCTCATCTCATAATTAAAGTCTGGCTTTTCTGGTTATTTTAAATTAAATAAAAAAATTCTACCATAATCCTGTATCAAATATATAGCGTTGTATTCACAACATGGTTGACTACTGCCAAGTACTTTTGGAATAACACACTAAAATCCAATCTCATAGTGAAAATGGGACTTTTCTGGAAATTTGAAATTACTTTTTTTTTTTAAAACCCCTCTGCCATAGGTCTCGTATTAGATACATGTGAGGTGCTCATTTAAGTTGTTGTGCCCAGAGATAAAGTTCACAACAATGTTAGTTTTATTTATCCAATATCACTATATACGGACGTTTTGATGCTCTCATGTATCTCTGTCATCTCAATAAAATGGGCATTTATGTCTGATTAACAGTTACAGAAAGGATAGAAAACATCATCTGTCTGTTCTGGTTTAATGTAGCAGCATGGTGCAATCTTTTATGACATCACAAAAAAAGGATATGTATATTACTGTTCAAGTGTCACAAATGCTTAAACATAAGTGTTTGTGTAATCAGTCAAAAAAAAAAAAGTTTCATAGATGTCTCTCTGAAAAAAATGTAAACTCAAAAGTACTGATTGGTGTTTTTTGTTTTTTTAGATGAAAGATAGAACAAGCTGTAAGGCAGCATCATTTTGATGCATATCTGCAGCTCCTCTTCAGAAATTGCTACAATTCAACCACAGGCAACAGTTGACCGTGGGCTACTTCGAACACACTCACATGCAATCATCTTTTTCCATAAACAAGGTAGGTTTTCCAAATAATTTTAACATGGCGTCCAAATTCACCAAGCTATACACTGAAACTGCATTGCATTATAATGCATTTGATATACCTTTAGTACTAGTAGTATTCGGTCAATGTTAATGACGTACTGCTATAAAGTGAACACATATAAATCCCTATTATATACCTTCTTACTAAAGGAAACCATTGCTGCAGCGATATATTTTCCTGAGAGGAAAGGGGCTCAGATAGTGTCACTGATTAGGTGATAAGACTATAGGTCTTCACATTGAGTAAAGAGTTAAGCTTGTCCTTGCTCAGCACCCCTATGGACACACTGTGAATGCACAGCTGGTTCCTGTTGAGTTATACCTGCATCCCATTTGGTCAACAGACAATGACAGCAGTTTTATAAAAATACAAAAGAGAAAACACAAGGGAACGACACATGCAAAACATACAACATGCAAAAGCAAAAAGAACCTGTCAGACAACCAGTCACAATAAGGTTGTGTGGATTTTCTTATCTGTTTATATTGAAAGTCCCATATCTAATATGGGATGTCTCCTCATAGCCTACAAACAGATCAATAACTTTGGTTTGCATATTTGATGCAACAGATAGATGAAAATAAACAGTTTAGAAGCTAATCCTGTTCATACAAATTCAGGTTAACAGCCCTGGTAATAAGTGCTGGTAAAAGACATCAAAAAGGTGGAAACAGGACCTACAATAAATAAGATAAGTCCTTGGCCAGAAGAAAATGATGCACATAGGAAACCATAGTCCCTAAAGTCGGGTGTTATAAGCAAGTGTACATGTGAAAATACAGAGGTACAGGATGCAGTGCATGCAGTGGTGGTGTGGAGCTGCTATGGAGTAGTCTCTTCCTGTGCCTCTTTCACTTTTGCTCTTCAATTTCTCGTTTGACTTCAGCAACATAATAATGATCTTTTCCATGAGCCACCTCCATGATGGAAAGTGCCTAGAAACATTAAAAAAAAAGCAAATAAAACATACAATAGTGCATAAAGTCACTACAGAGCCTAAAACATGGGAATTTAGGAATATACCTTTATGCTCATAAAACGTCTGCTGCACTGAATATCCAAATTTGGCCACTATCATACACAAACCTTTTTGAGAGCTTTGACTCCTTGTGTCCGCTTCTCCAGACCCAAGTAGAGATGACCAAGTTTCAAGTACATAGATGCTACATTTAGAGAGTAAGCTGGGTAGTGAAAACTGTAAAACAAATAAATTAAAAAAATTACACACACACACACACACTCATAGATGGAGTGTCTATAGGCAAGAGCTGAAATACACATATTTTAACCTGTATGGATGAATGATCTTCTCTCCATAGCGCATGGCTCCTTCCCAATCCTGCATGTACAGACACACGCCCATGGCCTGGTACATCATGTGCAGCATGTAGACGTTGGTGTCTGCAAATATGCTTCCCATTTTATCCAGGCTCAGCTCGCACAACTCCAGTAGCTCACTTGGAGGTGCCACAGAGTCAAAGAATAATAAAACAGTGCAGAGGAGGAAAAGCAGGCTGGGACCTCAGAAAAAAGGCCCGGGGGAATATAAGCACTGGCCAGGTTATTTGGATCACAAATTTGTGATGTGACTGACTCTAAAAGGCCGAATTGGCATTCCCGAATACGTCTTGACAATGTCAGGGAAAAAGGATCGCTATAGGAGGTGCATTTGAAAGATGGAGACGGCTGAAAGCAAAGAAGAATTTGAAGAGAGACACCAAAGCTGCTAATTTTCTCCTGGACAGGGAAGATTCAGCTAAGCTTGGCTAACTTTATTCAACCTAATGTAGGCATGGACCAGTGCGTGAAGCATTAACATAAATAAGAGTGTATGGCTCGTCGCTTGCCACGGCAGCTACTGAAAATAGATGTGCTAGATAGATCCGGTGCTCTAACTGGCACTCTCTGATGTAATTCTTCATAGAGTACTTTCAACGAGGTTTTGTAAAAATTCTTGAGAGATTTTGGTCCATGGTGACATGGCAGCATCAGGCAGTTCCTGCAGAATTGTCGACTGGCCTTCTATAATGTGAATCTCCTGTTCTACCATATCCCAAAGGTGCTGTGTTGTATTGAGATCTGGTGACTGAGGCCATTGGAGTAGTCATATGGAAGTAGCTATCAGAAGATGGGTACCCTAATGGTCATAAAGGAAGGGATATAGTCAGCAACAATGCTCAGTAAAAAATGCTCTGTTGGTACCAAGGGGAACAAAGTGTGCATGAAAATATCCCACATAAGATTACACCAAGAACAGCCTGAACTGTTGATACAAGAAAGGATGGATCCATGGTTTCATGCTGGTTAGGAAATTTCTGACCCTACTATCTGAATGCTGTGACTGAAATTAAGACTCATCAGACCAGGAAATAAACTTTTCCTATATTCTATTGTCCAATTATGGTGAACCGGTGCAAATTGTAGCATCACTTTCCTGTTCTTAGTTGAGAGGAGCAGCATCCAGTGTGGTATCCTGTTGTCGCAAAATCTTTCCACATGTTGTGCATTCAAGGATGGCATTCTGCATTCCCTTGTTGTAACAAGTGGCAATTCGACTCACTGTTGCGTTTCTATCATCTTGAACCAGTCTGGCCATCCTCCTCTGACCTCTCACATCAACAAGGAATTTTGATCCGCAACTGCCACTCTCTCATTATGTTCAAAGAAGAAAATAATGAGAGAGTGGCAGTTGTAAATCCTAGAGATGGCAGAGCATGAAAACCCCAGTAAATCAGCAGTGTCTGAAATATTCACACAAGCTACTCTCTCAAGAATCTTCAGGCCACATTCAAAGTCACTGAAATCCTTTTTCTTGCCCATTCTGATGCTCAGTTTGAAATTCAGCAAGTTGTCTTGACCTAAATGTATACAAAAGCCAGGTGAAGAAAGGAAAGGCAAAATTAAAAAACAAACACAAAACAAGAATCAATTGAAAGCAGGAGGTAAGAGGATATTCTTGTAATGTTTAGCTCTCCTGAACTCTTCAATGAGATTTTTGGCATAACAGATCATGGACTGGATTTTCTCTGGCTCTGGAGGAATATTCTTTCTGATCTTAATTTTTTCTTTATCCTAGAAGCACAAAAAAGAAGCAATAGACATGTCCAAACACAGACATTCAGATACAATCAGATCATAAAACAAAAAACACATTTTGGATTAACAGTTTTAACCTGAATATCCATTCAAAAAATTGCAACACTACTCTATTACTAAATTATCTAATGACCCATTAATTATAGTCCAAAATTGTTTTCATGTTTGTTTTATTTGTTTAAATTCCAGGATATTGTTACCTTGGACTTAGTGAAGCACTCACTACACAGGCATGTGAAGAAGTAGGAATCCAACAGCCTCTCTTTCCTGTCCTCTGTGGGATACAGCAGGTCTATGTAACTGTTAAGGATCTACAAAAGGGGAGATGCAAGAAAAAAAAAAGTATGTGTTCCTTCATACATGTGTATGTACAGTATAGTGGCGTCATAATGCTGAACACGTCTTTGTGGCTAGAGTGGACTTACCTCATCTCCAGGGTTTAATTCTTGAACTGCCCTGACTTCAGCCACTGTGCCTTTATAGGTTACAATGACATTAGGATTACAGCTGTGGTTCATCAGTGCTACACTACAAGAACAAAAGGAGTTTGACAAAAATTTACAGAATTAGTACTGATGTCTTACAGTTGTCAGGATTTTATGTATTTTAAAGAAAATGTACTCCAGAGATCTTAATTAAAATGTCTTCTGTAAACAGGAATTACAACATTTACTCAGGAAATATAGCTGATCCTAGATGGGAGAGCTCTTCGTCCTCAATGGTAAAGCCATTACAGTTGACCTGGACGAGGCGAGAAAGAGAGGAGTTAGAAATGTAGTAATGCCAAATGTGGTACCTTCTTTTATGTGCAGGAGCACCTTAGGAGGTAGTCAAGTTCATGCCAAAAATTAAACGCTGTTACAAAGATAAAAAAGAACGTGGAGCACCGACAGATTGCAGGGGGAAATGCAATAAAAATCTGAATGTATTTCACAGTTATGTGATAGTAAAGAATGCTTCCATCCCCAGGCCCATGAAGCAGCAGAGTATGACCATAAAAAATGCCAGTGTTGACATGAGAAATGGAGAGCCATCATCCCTCCAAGTGTGTCATCAAGCCTTTCTGTATATCAGATCCCTAATCACTTTAGGAAGCAAACATTTTCAGTCAGGATTTCCACAAAGCGAGTGTAAACCTTTTTAATAGGGTTACAACTGTCGAATATTCTATTAATTGGATATTCTGCTGAAAATTCATGGAAATAATTGAGTAATGAGATAAAACATATTTTTTGCTTGGTTACAGAGAAAATCTAAAAAGATAACAGAAAATGTTGCCAGTTTTGCTCCTTTCCTTCAACTCTACTGAACATTTTGCCTTCCTCATCCTTTGTCGTTTGTGTGGCTAATTGCCACATTGAAAGTAGTCAGTGGAAAAATACTGTGCTTTGAGCTTTACATTTAAATAAACGATTACCTAAGACAGAGAAAATTCCTCGACTTATTTGTAATTGTACTTAAATTACTCAAGGAATAGTTTCACCACTACTTTTAAAACCAGCAATGGCTTTTTTGGCACAGAGGGTGTGCATTAGTATTACATTTTCCTGAAGATACAACTAGAGAATCATGTAAACAATGCACGGTCCATTGTGTTGTGTACCTGTGCAAAGAGCTCAGTGAGAGACTGGTCATCAGGGATATCATTGATATATCTGGAGTAGAAATGATGCAGTGCTGCTATATCTGCTTGGTTCATTTCATCCTTTATGCTGTCCATCTTATCTAAATCTGAAAAAATGTATAGGAAACATTTAACACCAGCAAATACACTCTCAATCCATCCATTAAGACTCATGCATTCTCTTCAGAGGAAGCATCAGGTTTTCTTCCAAAAGGAGGCCTTAAAATGTCTGACAGCTAAGAATTAAGAGAGTAAGAGATAAGGGTTAAAATATATATTTAAATTATGTTTTCATTCAAATTTATACAAATTTGGAGTTACGTAATAGGATACCAAATGACAAATGCTTGGAAGTCGTGGACATATAAGACTGTAGCAGTTGTGGGCTTGTGTTGTTGTCACTCATACAAAATTTTCTGAGTCTGATTGCAGCAGGCAGCTGCCCACCATCAATTTGCTTTGTGTGCATAAGAAACAGGTGTGAAGGTTAAATCTGTGACAACCTTCTGCTGACACGCATGAGCCTGTGATAACATCTCATTTTGATTGATAATGTCAATATAGACTTGTGGCCACTTTGAAAATCCACTCACTGGCTTTTTGACAGTTATCTTTGTGTATCATCGTTATAGTTATAAGATTGTTACTGTTACCAACAGACTTTATGAGACATGGCTTGAGTGACACATCTACTGGCGTAGAAGAAAGTATTTTTAGTCTTCCAGATTAATGCAGTGCTTTAAAAAAAGGAAGAACATGATATCATAGCACCCATAGCTTTGGATTCATGTCTCAGTGCTTTGCGGGACTGCAGGCCGCAGCAGGGAATACTAATAACACCACTTCATCTACCACACATAGAGAATGGATTGTAATTACACATCTACTGAAATGTAACTATATCTGCCTACTTTCATTCACACACTTACGGGATTCAAAGTCTTTGAGCAGCAAGAGCCTCTCTGAGGGGGTTTGCTCTGTTGTAACCTTCTGCAAAATCAAGCACAGTTGAGACTTTTATCCCTTTTGTTGAAACAAAAAACATCTGTCAAATCAAACAGAACTGATCTGAACAAGTGAGTTAGTAAGCTTTATTTAGACCTCATGGTTGTATGAAATTGTTCTTACAAGGGAAAAAAAAGTTCACCTGTTTCAAGATAATTCTTGCAACCAGCCTGACCGTTTCTGATGGACACCAGTTTTCGCCATAGGCACACATGGCTAAACATTCCATCTTGTGCATGGACCAATCACCTCTCTGGAAAAGCAAGCAGCAAAAGAGAATTATCAAGTAATTTTAGGCTATCCCACATTTTCAGAAACTTACTTTCACGAATGTACTTTCAGAAGCATAAGCAAAGCAAAAGCAGCGAGAACAGAAACACTCTTACCTGACAGTCAACATTGCAGTAGTATGCTTGCTTACATTTACCACATTTAAACAGGTCTTCTCTCCTGTAATAAAAACGACAAGATGTTTTTCCAACTCAGAGCAACAGTCACCATTTGAAGACATTCTGGATATATGTCCCCTTTAAATCATCAGGTGTCTTTATTTACTTTGGAAATATTAAACAAAAAAAAACCTTGTATGCCTCATTGTTTTTATTTGCAAACAATAAAATCTAAATGGTTTATTTAAATCTGAATTTATTTTCAATGTCATTTTATGCAATGTCATTTTAGATTAAAATCTCATCATTCATAGAAATATCATTCATTGATGAATACTAAAGCATTAGACAGCCACATTTCTACCCCCTGAATGTACACATAAATCCATGGCCTTCTTATTTACTGGCTCCTCCACATCTGAGACACATGGTCAACTATATTTAGCACCTTAACCTTTTACTGCTCTACAAACCTTGAGCACATGCGATGGCAGTAAAGGGAGTGTGTGAGAGGACGAAAGAGTGACATTAAGAGAAAGGAAGTCTATTGACACCAGCAGGTAGGACAGAAGGATGAACCTTTAACAGCATCTGTGAACCCTAGTTTAACTACTGCACAGGACACCAACACACAAATACACACATATAACTATACAATAGGCCACCTATTGTGCAAATACTTTACTATAACACTGAGAGGAAAGTCAAATTGTGGAATGAAAAGTCCCTTCTGGTTCTTGTTGTATTTGAATGTTTGTTTATGATTGTCCCCTCTTCTGCAGTAGTACAAACACAGGCTCCAGAATCACTCAAGTGAGCCTCGCCGCACTGACCCAATTATTTCTGCACAAGCTGAATTCCACAGGTTCACCGGCTAACTTGGCCTAAGCAATCAGCCTTACGTGCTCTTTTGAGGAAATATTTTTACAAAACCAAATAGCAGTCTAGATTCTTGAGAGACGCGTAATTTTAGTTGGTGGAGTGAGGTCAGGTGTTACCTGGTGAAGCACTGCTCACAGTAAGCTCCTCTCTCATTTACTGTCAACACGTAGGAGTAGGCAGGACAGGCAAACACCAGCTCTCCGACCGAGAAATGCCTCACGGCCCGCAGGCCTCGACCTTTATCCGTGCTCACGAACCTTTCCGTGCCTTCTATACCTTCGTTTGTCATGTTTTGTTCTGTGAGCGGCTCTCCGACACACAATAGATGGTTTCCTGTATCTGTTGATACTACTATAACCAGCCTGTGCCTTCGCCGTTGCTTCTTCTTCGCATCGGCGACTCCGGCGTTCCTCTTCTTCTACAGTCTACGGCGGTGGCTAACCATTGTATGGTATATGACCGCCACCCTGTGGCCTGTGGTGATAACTGCACTGGCTTACAAACTTATTTGCCTATGACACTATTCTTGATATTCGTCTGTTCATTAAAGAAAACGCCAGAATGGTCCCCGAAAAAACTTGAAACTGACAATAGTATTGGTAAAATTGTTGAACTAGTATTTTGGCTTATTTCTGTTGCAATACCTGTTGGGCCTTACATAAGTCTCACTGACAGTTACAGAAGTCTTTTGAGTGCAGCTATTGCTTCAAAAGGTTGTAAATAACAATTATGCTGACCCAAAATTCAAAAGCAATGTCTGCTTTTATTGCTACATTTTATTGTACAATTTTGTTAAACGTGATAACTTTATGTGCGTCCTTACTCATTGTGTCCTGCAGAGGGTAATGTTGTTCACGGTGCATCATGGACGTGACGTCACTACCTATGTACCTTGCGGTGGAGATTCAAACTCTCAAATAACAGAATTATCTTTAGCCTCCTCTAGGCATATTTAATCAATCAGACAGGGGAGATGCAATGAGCTGCCGCTCTCTTTCACAACTATACCGGAATAGGTACATAGGTAGTGACGTCACGTCCATGACGCACCGTGAACAACATTACCCTCTGCAGGACACAATGAGTAAGAACGCACATAAAGTTATCACGTTTAACAAAATTGTACAATAAAATGTAGCAATAAAAGCAGACATTGCTTTTGAATTTTGGTTCAGCATAATTGTTATTTACAACCTTTTGAAGCAATAGCTGCACTCAAAAGACTTCTGTAACTGTCAGTGAGACTTATGTAAGGCCCAACAGGTATTGCAACAGAAATAAGCCAAAATACTAGAAACCGCTCCCGCTGTCTCAGATTTGAAGGGTGCCTTCTCCAGATGGAATATTTCAGTACCTTCAAAGATGTCCAGTAAGATTTAGATTAGAGCTCATTAAAATCCGTTTAAGAATAGTCCAATGTTTTGCTCTTCAGATTCTTATGTGTTTTTAGCTGTGTGCTTTGGGTCATGATCTTGCTGGAAGACCTATGGCCTGAAAATGAGATGAAGCTTTCTGATACCAGGCAGCACATTTCTATCCAGAATGCCTTGGTAGGCTTAAAACTTCATTTTACAGAAGTCAAATTTGACTCAAATGATAATTAATGGCACTGTCTGACCAAGCTGTAACTTGACTTTGGAGTTCACTTTAGAGGTTCCTCTGGGCTCTTTGGTTACCATTTGTATTATCTGTCTCTTCAATTTGTCATCCATTTTCCTCTTTTGGCCACATCCATGGAGGTTGGCTGCAGTCCCATAGACCTTAAACCTCTGAATCATATGTGCGACTATAGTCAGTTAGATTCAATCCATGTTTATTTGTATTGTGTCTGTTACTACCAAGATTGTCTTGATACGTGCCTTACAGAGACCCAGGACCTGACCCCCAACAAGTAACAGTTGCAATAAAAACTCCACATTAACAGGAAGAAACCTTGAGCAGGAACCAGGCTCATTGGGACCGCCCCACTGATGGCCAATTGGGCAGGAGAGGAGGAGGAAGAGGAGAAGGGGGTGACAGGTAGAAGAGAGAATAGATATAAAGCCTTCAAACACATTAATTGCATTAATATATGAATATAAGAGCTAAGCAGGTCAGTGTGGTCAGAAGTCGACAGGTCATCACCCAGCTATGATGTCAGTAATACATGTAGATGGATACAGAGAGAGGAGGAGGAAGGGGAGGGGAGGATACAGACAAGGAGGAGGAGGAGGAGGAGGAGAAGCACAAAAGGCTAGCAGGGTGACATGACAAAAAATAAAATTACGTCTTTCATGGGTCCTGGGCACAGGCATCCAAAAATGGATCTACAGCGCCACCTATGTACAAGTTTTCAGAGAGGTCTCATAGAACTATGTTCTAAGTCAAACAGTAAGTCCTCCGTTTTGAATTGAAGATGCAAGTTTGATCTAAATTTTTCATTCCCAGACCTTTTACTTTGACAAACTCCTTCTAGAGTTCTTGTTGGATCACCTCAAACCAGGTGAGTCAACAAATCCTTGATGATGCTCTACTGTAAAATGAACAACAATGATAATTGATTGAAGGAAGATGTTAAGTGACATTTTCAGGTCCCACATTTTAACAACATTTTCCTGTAGGTTTGATCAGATTGCCTTCATGTTTGGATTGCTCTATAATAACACGTGGGTGACATTAAATTGTGAAGCTTTTCACTTTTCTTCAAAAGCTAATCAGAACTTGCGGCTTTAACTCTTGATTTGTTTCTGTAATGATACACCTGCTGTACCTCTGGATGTAGAATGATCACAGGACATGAGTGTTTGCTGTCATCCCCAGCCTTTCAGCTTTCCTTTCCACACACCATCCAAAACATTTCTGCTTGCTTTTCTGTTGTTTCCATGTTGCTGGATGATTGATTCCTTGCCCCGGTAACTTTAACCCAGCAAACCGTAATTTAAATTCTTCTTGGTTCAAGTGGCATTACCCCCATTTCTACCTGTCATGCTGATATTGGTGATGTTTTCATGGCTTCCAAGCATAATCTAATTGATGTACTTTGAATTACATCAAGTGTTTTTAACTGCATTTCTGCTGTTGATGTCTTCAGTGTTGGTTTTAGCCCCCTCTTATGAACTGACGGCAGAAAAAGTTTACAAAGTAGCTTTTTACCATCGTCCACCTGTTGGTCCAGACAAAATGTAGCAACTAGGCTCCAGGATTTTACATAGCTTTTGTTTTCGCTGTAAATATAAATGTAAAAATGCTGCACATTTGGTCGGCACTCTCAGTGCAGACCAATATTTTGACTATCTGCTACAGCGTTTAATGTTACACTTTGTTGTAGGACAAATGCAAATTAATAATTTATAAAAAGACTGCTTCTCTTGTAGCATAAGCTCCCGGTAAACATTCCCGTCTCTTATCATTATATTGCTAATATTATGTTTTAATATTTTGGAAAACATTTCAAAAGCAATTTTCTGATAATTAGCATAAAAACTGCAAGACCATGAGAAAATGTGTATGCATGATTCACCATTTAAGTAAAGTGAAATATTGGACACTGTTTAGATTATATATAAATGCATTTATTTAAGTTAATCACCTCCACATTCAAACTTGAATTTCTGTAGCATCTATAAAACAGGAAAACAAAGTGCTGTACAGTCTGACAACAAAACTAGGAACTGTAGCCGAGTACACTGTGTCTATATGTACATACTGTACAAACACACTGATGTAGGTATATACAAAAATATACACTTTTACACGTGTGACCCCCCTCATTACACCACTGTGGTACAAACCACAGTAGGCTACCTAAAAATCAAATTCTTTTTAGGTAATGACCACCGAAAAGACAGCTTAGTGTCATTGTTCCTTCATGAAAATGGTAGTAAAATACAGCTGGGTGTCTCAGCAGAATGATGCACATCAGAAAAGGCTCTTAAAAATGATCAAAGAGGATGTGAGGTGATGGATCCTCCTATTTAGGAACAAAGATTTACACATTCTCTTTTTGTAATGGAAAACATTTGCCTATTTCCATGCAAAACACAGTGAATATGGATGAAGTTGCTTTTGCTCTGTGGGGAAGATGTTTTTAGGTGCTCAGTTAGATATTCCATCTTAAATTAAAAACACTGAGATAGTCCTCATATTAATACCCCTGTAAGCTTAAGATTCAGTTATCCATACATTTGATTCATATTTAAAACAAAAGAAAAACTGACATGTCCCCATATTTTACAGGTTAAACGTGCCATACTGTTAACGAACCCGTTTCCAAGATTAGACGCATTCTTTGCAATTCTTCTAAAAACAAGAAGGGAACTGTGGCACACTGTGCTAAAGGTGGAAACTTTAATCTTGGACTACAACTGTTTCACTATTCTCCTCAAAGTACAACATTAAAAAAATAATTATAAAATATAATATCTGGAGGAATAGGCTAATAAGACTAGTTTAAAAACAATTGTGTTTTAGTTAACAATATTGACATGGCAGGTTAATCTAAAAAACTGATGCAAATCTAAAACGGAAGTCTGGTCACAATAGGAGGAACCAAAGAGCGTAAAAGGGTAAAGTGTAAATAAGGAGGGAAGAGTTTGAAACTCTCCGGTTTGCATTGTAAACCTCAGGTTTCCATCTTTAAAACCTTTAGTTCTCTTTTCAGGCTTTGATACTCAAGAGTGACGCCAGAGGGCTCCAGACCACCGTTAAAATATTAAATGACCCGTAGCGACAAAGCCCATCTCTCTTCTCCATTAGCAACAGTTTGGCATTAACAATTACTAATTAGTCCAGTAAACGTAAAAGAGTGCTGGATTAAAATGACAGCACCTATATCAAATGCACTAAAGGAGCAAACAAATATCATCCAATAAGAAAAGTATATGAGGAACAATGGAAGCATTTCTGAGGAGCATGAAAAAAACATCCTAGTGTTGCAGATTTTCACCCACAACGATGCTTAATTTGACTCCAGAGTAAACGTGGATCTATTAATTTATGTTCCAATCACTGACTTGCAATATTCTATTCTTTATATTTTATCATTTCCCAGCAATCCCCACCTCCCGTCTATAATGAAACCAAAATAAACCCCTTGTCTGTGTTTTTCATGTCCCACAGCACAATGCAGCAACCTGTCAAGTCTCAGGATAGGCTATTCAATCAGCTGCTGACTTAAATCACTTTTCTTTACAGTTGAATGAACATTAAAAGGCAAGGCAAAAACAAAAAACTGGTGCCAGTCACATTTCAGAAGCAAAGTTCACATAGACTGAGAGGAAGAATGAGTGTGAGTGAGTGCAGCCCTCTGTCTGGGCCAGTTACGGTAAACCGGTAAAACAAACCATCAGGAGTGCTCAACATGTAAATCTGCAAGACAAATACTAAGGAGCTCACAGGACAAAAAACAGGCTGCAGCTTCTTTCCAACCTTAAGAAACAGAACAGGCCATTTCAATAGCCTGGCTCTGTCAGGTAGTGTATAGTGTCCAATGCTGTTTTGTGGTAAGGTTGTTTTGCGTGGCGAGTGACTGAATTTCATCCTGTGTCCCAAACTGCAGCATTTTTACTCATCGGTGAAGTACATCAGAACAGGAGAGTATAGCAGTTAAGTGAAACCATGATGAATCTGACAAATTTGTGGTACACAAGAAATACCAGCAGTGCCTCAATCATAAAGCCAGTGTTCACAAACTGGAGAAAAGGAACATTGCCATTAAACCATAGGAATCAAGTAGTCTTGAGAGTCAGAGACATCAAGAAAAAGAAAAGTGAGAGCCATCTTATAGACTTTAGAAAGAAATCACTGTGGAACTATGGGAGCATTGAATGTGTTTATTGCCCATTTGTCATCTGCTGCTGGGCTGAAATGAACGAGATTTGAATTTGTCAACAAAGAAGACACCAAATCCAAGAAGATCCATCCAGTGCCTCTGGTTTTCCCTTCTGCCGCTTATTGCATCTTTTCATGGACAAAAAAAAAATCTTCACCACCAACCTGTCAGTTTGAGATTGATCTGATTTTTGCATCTTTAAAGAATTTAAATCCAATTTTGGTGTAATTGCTATAACAACATGACTGCTGAAACTGCTCAGAACTGCTCTGTACCAATGGCAGCAGTAAAACTGCAAGCAAACTAAAACTTTTAAAAACTTGAAAACCCTCTCTCCTCTCTTCCTATAAGACAAAAAATGTTTTTAGACAAGAGTCAACAAAAATGAAGAATGACAGATTGCTAATTTGGAGACATAATGATGCAGACAATAATGTAGCAGTTGCTGTCACAGCCCAAAGACGCACAATAAATCTTGTAGACAGGCTTGAAGATACTTCCCAGTTTCTAGAGCTGGATTTGCAGCCAACGCAGGTGTGGTACCTCCTGCACAGTGTCTCCAGGAAAAATATATAATAAAAAAATGGAACACACAGCTTCACTTTTTTCATCTGCAATTTTTTTTAAAAACCAGTGTCCATCCTGTAAACCGCGAAGAGACGAAGAGTAGAAAAGCATCGGGGTGATTTCCGACATTCAAATCAGCCAACACCTAAACGTCAACAAAAACCACAACCTCTGCAATTGAGCCACTATGACAAATACCACCATGTGATGCTTTTAGTAAAGAAACAAGATTTGCTATTGTCCGTATAGATTTAAGTATAAGAAATAAACAGATTTATAATGAAATAAAGTAAATGCAAAATAAAACCACCAGTTCTTAACATCCAGGCATCGAAAAAGTAAAAGAACAAATATTTAATTAATCATTTGAACCATCAATGAAAAACACTGAGGTATGTAGTTTGGATGGATAGCCTCTTGCTGCTTTTATCTTCATAGTCAACTCTGTAACCACCAATTCAACAAATTATTTCCCATTTATTCCACTGGGGTCTACAAGCACCTCCTCCAATGTTTTTCTGGAGTGTTGAAGAGGGGGAGAGGTGAATAGACAGGACCAGGTGCACCTCTGAGAGGGGGGACATCATTTTGGTCTGTCCCTCTAAAGTCCATGTCCATCTTCATCTGGTCCTCTTCATTCAGTGTGTTTCTCCACATTCCAAATCGTGGGAGGATGTGGACCAGCCCCTATGACTGCAGGTTGAGGGTGAACTTCCACTGCTGGCTGAGGCTCTGGCTGCAGACCTCCACAGTAAGCCCACCCATTCTGGCACTGCGGCTGTCCAGGCAGAGGTTACTGCCAACATGGCGGAGCTTCGAGTTGGACTCAATTTGCTCCCATTTCTGTTGACACACAATGATTCACGTCATTAAAAAAAAAAAAAATTGTTCTTCAAACTGCAGGGATTTGTGTAATTCTACTTGCAACTATTAGCTCTCCAAAGGACCTTGAATGCAAACTTTTACCTGTCTGCTGTCATTCTCTCGACAGCCTTGTAGTTTTATGAGGGAACTGGCTGTTCTGTCCACTACCGTCAGACACAAGTCCATGTGTTTGACTGACTTATCCTTAGTCAGGGCCCATTCCTTAAACGAATAAAGAAGTGAAACATTAGTAAAAGGATCCCAGAAATCTCACTGCGGCTAAGACTAAAGATTTATTAGACTTCCAGCTTGACCTTTGATCTCTTGCCACTAAAATCCAGGCAGTCTTTGTCTTGAGTTATTGAGATGGATACTATATCTCAATGCTTTCACCAAAGAAGTCACCCAGTTCTTTAGAGTAGGAATCTACCAAGCTGACTTGTGTGTGTTTGTTTAACGCTACCTGGTTGCCTCCAGCATTGTGGCATTCATAGACGCCCACAACACCATCAGCAAAATGACCCAAAGTATCCAGACAGTTTCCTCCCTGCTGCAGGGCCCCAAATGCTATATCCTGGTGATCTGGGACTCTGAGTAGCAGGGAAAAAAGCAGCGTTATGTTATTTCCATAAATATCTTCAACAATTATTAATATTTCCATAAATATCTCCCATAAAAATATGATAACGACTTGAAGAGCTACAAAAATTAAATACAATTTAGACAGTCCTATATTGGAAAATTAATTCTCACCGTAGTTCAGGGTAAACATTTTCCAGGTACCACTTAAATGGCTTACAGCCTACTCGTTTCTTTAACTCCAAACGACTCTGGATACTGAGAAAGAACCAAAGATTTGGGTGTTATAATTGGGAAGTATAGATATTGCCGTAAAGGTAAAATGACACCAAACATAGATGACAGGATACCAGTTTTTTTTTGTAAATGACAATATATTAACCAGCCATGTAAAGAATGAATGATAATGTGAATTTTATTTGCGATAGTGTAAGAAAAAAGAAAAATTAATGTGTCAATAATACATTTTTATTAATATTTATCTTTTGAAAACCATAAATGCAAACTGGGACATCCCTATGCTGTTTTTTTACTGATTCTTCTCATCTGATTCTCCCAGTCCGACATGTGTCCATCAACATGTCCATCATTATCAGGCCTTAATCAGCCTTTTGATCAGTGTTCAAATTCAATGCTCTGTTTAAAGCTACATTAATGCCTAATATCCCATCAATTTAAGGAGTTTGGCCTGATATAATGCTAACCCAGAAATCACGTAAAATAACAATTCATCACCTCCCTTTATAATGCCATCATCTGTTGGCCATACATTATCACACCTACTTTCCATAAGGGACGTTTCTTGCAGAGGGGACGGCAGCATAGTAAAAGTTTTTATATTCATCCATCCAAACCTCTGCTGCTCTCCTTGTGTTCCTGAGAGAAAACATGTAATGAAAGGTAAATTATGGGAGAAAACATCATAAAGAGAAGTCATGAAACTGGTTAAAGTGGGACCTAAGTGTGGAATGTTTATGGGTATGTTTGATAGATATTTATGGCACAAACAGACCCAAACCCTTTTTTCTGCTCGCTCAACAATTTTTCAAACAGCGTGACAACCACCAGATGCCAGAGTTCACTTGGGGTAAACCAGTAACTTTGCGGTAGTTAAACTAATTTGAAAAGACACGTGTATGTGACACAGCCAAGTTCCTGTGTCAGCTGTAATAATACAACATGGCTCACACTCTATTTCAATAACAGAAAGGTTCAAAGTCCAGCAAATGAAAATATATGACAGGAAACAAGAAGTAAATCTTCTTCAGCATCAGAATGACAAACTCTTAGGTACAATCATCTAAACAAACAGAATAGGTGCTGCCTGGCAGCTCCCCCAAGGAGAAGATGTTTGGGTCTTCATTCTGATTAGACAGAGAGCTGATGAGCATATAGCCTATATAAGAGGACACACAAATGAATTTTGCATGTCATGCCGCAACGGGCTCATTAAAAACCTGGGTACTTCACCTTGCAAATACAGTGCCGCTGCCTCCTGGAAAGGTGTACGGATGCTGCTTTCTGAAGACGTGTCCAACTCTGCTGCAGGGAATGATCTCCAGACTTCCACCACATTGCCACACCCGAAATGAGATCTCTAAAAATATTTGGAAAACAATTTCAAGGTCAGAACCTCATACATTATTTACTGTCAGATTTCTATATATCTGCATATATGTTGTCTCAATGGGTGGATGTATAAAGTATCTCAAGTGCCGATGCCCTTGTGAGTCACTATGTCTTCTCAAGAGAAGCGTGAATGATTCTGTTTATTCTCCAGAATCTCTCTGCTGCATTTAGAGCAAAGCATGGGGGAGAGAAAAATGTTTTTTCATTGTGCTCGTTTTTAAATGAGGTCTGTTGTGTACAATGTGGTTCTCTCCCCTCAGTAAAGGCCATAAAGACTTTCCCATTAACTCTGTAATTTTCTGAAATCAACTGGCACCTGAAAGACTCAACTTAATATCATTTGGAAGGACGTTCCCTTTATCATGTTTTTGCATAGAAACCCTAGATAAACTCCTGAGGGTTGACTTGATAGACATCAGTCTCTCCTGAAGGACGTTCGTGCCTCTGGTAAAACCTCTTATTGGTTAGGATAAGACTTGTTTCCCAGCCATTGTTTCACTCTTAATCACATTTTTATTACTGTTTTCTGTAACTCCACTTTTTCCCTGACAGCTGAAAAAGCCACTTGACACATTATTTGTAAGCCACATCAAATGCGATTCCACCAACTTCCTGTTCCTCTTTGCGAGGTACACTGAGGCAGCACTCACCCAGGTTTTCTCCTCCCCACACATCCATCATCATGTCATATTTTCCCAACTGCTCAAAGTATTCCTTATCCATGACAAATAGACCTCCTGCTATCATCGGAGTCCTGCAGAGGTAGGGGTAAAAAGCACAAGATGATGAAATGGACAAAGAAAGCATAAGGTTAGCTGTGGATAGAAACCGGAAAGTTCTCTCTTACTTTATGGGAGCAATTGGGTTGCCTTGTCTGGCTCGTCTCTGATCCAGAGTCATGTAGTCCCATTTAAATACCAGATTCCAGTCAAAACCTGATGATGTGAAGACACAAAAAGTTGAGTTAAAACTAATGCTGTGCTTTCTGTTGATTATAAAAGGATATTAAACCAAAAGAATGGGAATCTTCCAAAACAGCCCAACGGGAATGACAATAAACCCATAGTAAATGTGACTATGTTGTGTTCAGACTGAGTGAAACCACAAGAAGATATGCTGTGTGTTGCTAAGCAGTCGGTTAATTCAGAAAGCATAAACCATTAACAGCAACTATATCACTCTGCTTAGTGTACCTCCTTTCAGATCAGCTGAGGCGCCGACATACTGAAAGTTGTCCATGTTGATGACATCAATAATAGGAGAAACAACCCTGGTCTTGTCCTGGACACAAAGAATAAAATACGTCAGTGAGTCCAAAGGTTTAACAGAAATTAATATTTTTTTGCAATTTTGGTGTTCATTTAATTTTAAAGGTTATTGCTGTAGTAAAACAAATATTGTGTAAAATTCTTTATTTTATACATGTTGTTGGATTGGATGTGTTAATTTAGTACATGAGGATTAAACCCTCACGCTCAAATACAGAATCAGACTGCATCTTAACACATTGAATGAATAGTTAAATAATGACTTCCAATTTACTCTGTAACCTACTTCACACTAAAATTCCATTTGATTAAAATTATTCCAAATATTACTGAACAATTTCAGTTCAACTTTAAGGTTTAGTATGTTTCTGAAAGAATAATTCAAGAGGTCAGTCACATTTTTGTAAGATGGCCATTAACCTGATGCCTCAGCCAAGAATTTACTTCTGGCCGGTTTACAATTTGTTCCCAGGTTATCACTTTAAAAAAAAAAATGTTATAGAAGTATTTCTTCATTATATCAGAAATCAAGAAATGGAACTTGGAGTTTGATTCGTGTGTGTGTGTGTGTGTGTGTGTACCTCAGCGACTCTCTCCAGTAATGGCTCTAGCCAGTGGTCATTACACTCACAGTGAGAGTCTAAGAAGGTGAGAACTGGTGCTGTGGCTGCATCTGCACCACGGACCCTTGAACGCATCAGTCCTAAGGGAAACATCAGTACCAAAACAGCAATGTACACAATTGCTTCATCAAACATCAAACAAATCAATAAAGGTCTGATTACCCTCTCGACGATCATTTCTCAGGACGCGAAGCTTATCGATCTTCCCCAGCAAGGCTCCATCCTCCGCTGAAAGAAACACAAAGTTTGTCCCAAATAGACCCCAGACACTATATTTATGCACTGGTCGTATTCAGTTTGGGGTCAATACTAACGGTTATCGCTGTAGTCGTCCACCAGAATGATCTCTTTGACCAAGTGAGGAGGGCTTTTCTTCAGGACGCTGAACAGACAGACAGACAGAAAGACAGACAGGGGGAAATGAAAGAAAAGGAATCATAAACTAAGCACTATGTTCTTGGCCTACCTGACCACAGTTCGTAGCAGAGCCGAGCGAGCTTCATTGTGGAAGGTGATGACGACACTGGAGGCTGGCAGGTCTGACTTCCACTGTTTATGTCTGCAACTGCACAAACAAACAGTTTACATTAGGATCTAAAACCTGAATAAAGAGCATCCAGTAGTGACTACATAAACAAGGGTGAACATAAGCACATAAATAAAAAACTGTTTTCAAATTAAAACAATTGATAGAATTATTTAAAAAATATTGCCAAAGCTAGCATTTCTTAAACATGTCTCATGCACATGCAGTCCTTACATATGGTTTGAATGTCCAATGCCTCTGCTACACCAGCAAGTCTAAGTTTGGAAACAGCAGATGCACAGTTGCTTTTATCTAAAAGTGTGTGTGTGCGCATCTGTGTGTCTAATAAACACCAAAGTTCCTTTATATCTCTCTGACAGTTTTTCCCATCCAAGCTTCAGTGCTTCTCCATGCTCAGCCAATGTTGGGTCAATGCATGCTCAATAGTGGACATACTCTTATTCTTAGGCCTGATGCTTTCAACTGTGGCAGCGTATGTCAATATACCAGCGGGGCTGGATCACCGCACATTTAAGGTTTATTTGACTTAAGACTGACTGAATATGATGGAGGAATCTTTTTGTTTCACAATTTATCATAAAAAATAATCATACAGATTTGTGGTGATGGGTCATTTTCATTTTCTTACTTTTCACAAAAAATGATTTTGTAAAGTAGATAACTGGAAAATACTGGTGTTACTATCATGAATCCTGCTTCATTATTGTGGTGGCATTCATCCTAAAACTCATTGTGAATGACTGGGTTCCCCCAGCACTTTATTTAATGCTACCCCTATCATTTGTAAGCAGCATGTATTTCTTAAAATTCAATTGAAAGGGGGAAAATATTTCACGCTACAAGATTCAAAAACATGTTTTCATCTATTAAAATTTGGCTTGTCTCTTCTTCATCCGCTTTGTCTGGGGCTGGGTCAGTCTAAGCAGAGATGCCCAGACACTTCCTCCAGCTCTTCCAGAAGGATTCCGAGGTGCTCCCAGGCCAGCCGAGACACGTAGTGTGCCCCGGGTCTTCCTGAAGGGATCCTCCTAGTGACACATGCCTAGTATATCTCCTTAGGAAGACATCCAGGCAGCATCCGAAATGGGTGCCCAAGCCACCCAGCTGGCTTCTCTCAATGCAAAGAAGCTGCAGGTCTACTCCGAGCTTCTCCCAAGTGACTACGCTTCTCACGCTATAAATAAGGGAGCGCCCAGCCACACTTCTGAGGAAATTAATTTTGGCCACTTGTATCTGTGATTATGTCCCTAGCCTAAAGTTCACAACCATAGGTGAGAGTGGGAGTGGAGACTGACCAATAAATTAAGAGCGTCACTTTCCGTCCGCATAACTCCAGAGGCCGCACCAATCCACCTGTCAATCTTACGCTTATCTTTCCCTCACTGGAGAACAAGGCCCCGAGATACTTCAACTCCTCTACATGAGGCTTAAGGTCCTAGCCTTATAAAGCCAACGGGACAACATCTTTTAGAAAAGGCAGAGATGATGTCCATAACAATTCTGAACAGAACCAGTGACAAAGGACGGCCCATCTGGAGTCCAACATGCTCCTGACCCAGTCGTGCAGAGGCTGAAAAGCCCTTAGCAGAGGGCCCCGGACCCTATACTCTTGGAGCACCCTCCACATGCTATCACAAGGGACACAATCGAATGCATCAACAATCAAGATAAACAAACCACATGTTGACTGGTTGTTGAAAGTCCCATGAAGCTTCTAGCACACTAAGCAGGGTATAGAGCTGGTTCAGCATCCACAACCGGTATGAAATTGTAATTCCTTTCAGCTCTACAAAGCTTCAATAGATGAAAAAAACTTGTGATTTTCTATAGATATGTGGATGGAGAGTCTGTAGCTTCACCTTTCTGATCCTTTGAAAATACTGTAGAAGTAGTATACAAAAGACAGCCATGAAAGGCTCTCGCCACAATAACCACCCCGAGCCTCCGGCTAAATAACACCAACATAAATCCAGATTAAGATATTGATGCTCATATTTCCTCTTCCTAATTTCCTCACCACAATTTTATATCTTCAAAACCATGATGAAAAACACAAGAAAATGACATTAAAGCTGCTGCAGTTATGAGCTTTGAGATAAGAGTCTAAAGTGATTATAAGGTGTTTGTGCCATGAAGAAACTTTGGCTGCTTCCTGAATTCATCAGATAAATAAATTTTAAAAAGGCACAAAAAGATACATACTTTGATTATTAACCTTGTACCATTTATTAACACGGACTGTAAAAGAGTCTGTGCACACAAATCCTGCAACTAAACTGATGTGCTGTTTAAATGCGTGATTAGATCTAGGTATAGTTTGTATTATTAAAGTGACATACTGGTCGTGTCTTGTGTCGGGCACTGCTCTGTCCATACGGAGTTTATCACTCTCCACCTGGTTGAACTTGTTCCTGGCATAGGGATCCTGTCCTGGTCGGACGACTGTGGCTCCGACATACTGGTCCTGGTCAAAGTCCTGCCAGCGCACCTTACCTGCACACACAGTCAACTTATGTGATAACATCACACTGACATACTGTAACTGGCAGGTTTTTAGTTTATGTTGTTAAATTTGTCTATATAAAAAGTAAACAAAGGTGAAGAAAGTTAAGCTTGTCTTCTTGGTGATGCAGCTCAAAGATAAATCCCCATTCCTTGCAAAATTTGTCATTTTGCTTTAAAGCAACCATGTGAGATGAATAATTAAAGCAGAGATAAAGAAATAAATACAAAACTATAAACATCAAGAAATGATAAAGCTCAGTGCTTTGCAAATGAATGAAAAACATCTGAGGAATGAATGGGATGACATGTCAGGGGAATATGAAATGTAAGCAGCAGCATGGCTTATTCAAAAATCTGTCACAGCTGTTGGGGGAGAAACCTTGCTGTCAGAAAGCTGTTTGACAAAAGATTGATATGATGCAGAGGAAAGCATCATGAGATTTATGCTCATATGCAGCAAAATGGAAAATAATGTTTGAGGAAAAAAAGTCAAACTGCCAGCATTAGAAAAATGCAAAAAAATCTACCACATGAAAAAAATTTAATCCAACAGCAAAATAAAAACCTAAATTAAACAACTGTGACAAACAGAGAGCAGTGCAGCTGTCTGGCCAGATTACTGAGAGCCAGTTTACCAGGGATTGCTGAGACACATGCATGCATATTAAAATATACCAAACAACTAATTAACTCAGTTGCAGATGCCTTGATAATGACTTGTGTTTAACATACTATGGCAACAAGATATTAAGCTATGGTGTATATGACAGTCAGACAGAGTAAAACTAAGCCTGACAAGGCCGTAGAACCCACAGAGAGACTATTTGTGCCCGTGTTGACAGCGCATGGAAGTGTCTGGCATGATAATGTGCTATAACTCACTGTGTTTTGGATCACTGTATAATGCTGTCTAAGAGGCTGCTGCTCCTATCAGAGTCTGTGATGTCCTTGTTGATATTGTAGTGATTAATTAATGTTTCAGCTTCTCCTATTGAGTCTCTATACAGTCTTCATCGTCCAGTCCGTCCTGTTCTAGCACCTGCTTAAATGTAACATTTTGCTTCCATTTTGACCATCTTCCTGTGTTTTCAGTCCAGCTTCACTTCTGTGGAGCCCAACAGCCCAGTCTGTTGAACTGTTGAACACTGTCTAAAGTAAACTATCACTGCCATAACTGCTGTTGCTCCCACACTTCAGAAAATGCTTGTTGCCTTCATAGATACATTTATAAATGTACTTTATTGATTCTAAACTGTTGCATTAGAACAGCACTACTTAAGTAGAAGGCACATTTGCGTCATCTATCAGCGATGACAGGTAATGCCCTGGAATGCCCTTCGGTATTGATACAAAGGGAGAAATTACTCTAATTCTATACAGTAAGACCAGCAGAATAGTCAGAGATAAGATGATTTGTTTAATTAGCTCATAATTGGACATTTTATTTCTGAATGAATGCAATTGCTTTACTCTTTTGACAATTGTGCACTACAATAACACGAGTTACAACACCAAACCTTGACCTTTATGGTCCTCCTAGGTCATCCACTTTCACTACATTACTATTAAAACAATGTGATATGAAGTCCACATTCTGGCTGATCAAGCTATTGCATTACTTTTCAAGCATAGTTCAAACCAAGAACACATCAACAACCCCATTACCACCATAATCACATGGGTATCACCCCCCAAATCTAAAGTTCCACGTTACAGTGAGATACGGTCTATTTTCTGCATATACCAATATAAATGAAGGGTGCTTCTCAGACATATAAATGCAGTTTTATATGATCAACATTATTATCACTGTGAAGCAGATAGTTGGTGTCTTACCTGGTGGCAGAGTCTCCAAATTGTGGGTGTCGTCAGAGTTGTGAGATTTACTTCTGCTGGACAAGTCGCTGGATCCCCATTCGTCCTGAAATTAAACAAATACTGATACATCAAAACCACAAGTGAGCAGGAATGAAACAAGCTCATCTGGAAAGAAGCATAGGACAAGAGGGGCACAGATAAGAAAGAGAAAGAGAGAACTTATCCAACACAAAGGAGCTTTTTTACTCTGATCTGATCTATTAAGTCAAATGAATGCAGGTGTGTTTCTTTACAGTCACTCATGAGCCAACTGATGTCACAATGATGCCCTGGTATCTCAGGCTCATCTGTTACCATTAAAACCACTCAGCTGGTTGGCACGTCTCTAGGTGCCATCCATTCCCACCCAGAATTTTGTCCTTGAATTCAGACGACCATGGTGTGACGTGTTATTTTCTCTGGAGTTTCTGTTCACCTCCAAAGTGTGCAAAATGTTTTACTGTTTTACTGCTTGTAATTACCAAAGGCTTCCCTTATGAGTGCACTTTTGGATATAATAGGTCACTTTTAGCTGTTTTAACTGAAAGTGGGAGCGAGAGGAACAGGGCACAGAAGGACAAAACTGAGTACGGGAATCTTTTTGAATAAAAATTGAACCACAAGTGGCTGGGGGAGAATTCTGAGTGCTCCTGCTGTATCAGCACTCTGACAAATCCTGAGATTTGTGGGTGCTGCAGTTCATCATAGACTGCACTATGACAGAAGCATTAAGAGATGATCAGAACAATGCATGACTTCATGGACCACTGCACATGATTTATCAGCAATGACTGCTAAAAATATGACAGATTGAACCAAAAGACTTAAAAGAGTTAAAAGGCTAAGTCCAGAGCAGATGATACAGAACTTGTACAAGTCAGATCAAAACATTTTAGTACACTGTGCTTTTTGGACCTGGTGAAAATATAATCTACTTCTTTCTACTTTATGGTTTAAATTAGCTTTTCATATCAGCCAAGCTATGAAAATGAGAGGATTCTTCATTATGTGTGGACAGTTCTTACTGCACCCACGTTTGCCAATTGTAGAATCGATATAGTAATCATCTGGTAATGGGATAATCCCCAGCCATATCATGCCATGGGTGTGTGTGATTTTAACATGTGAAATCTCAAATTTGCACATTTTGACTTAACCTGCATTAGCGTTGTTCTGGTTGAACAGGTCTGTGTGTGAGCGTGTTTGATCCAGTCTCGCTCTTTCTTTAAATTGTCCAAGTATAAGCCACTGATAGACTTAGATAAGGACCAACAGTTTAAAAGACACACAGTTGGGGAAGACACGAGATAAAACACGCTGCTGCTGCTACATAATTATGCAAACTCCTGACTGAATTCCATTGGTCTCTTTAATGCATGGGTTGTTTACCAAGGCTGAATAAATGAGCATGAAAATGGCATTTGGTTTTTATTATTCCCCAGGAAAGGGGAATAAAAGTTTAAGCATCTCCAAAAATTAATACATAATTAACTAATTACAACCTGTCTTTATTGCATAGTTAACTAGTTAGTTTAGTTAATTATGCAATGAAAAAATGGATTATGCAAAAATAATGACAAACTTGTATTTATGGGTAAGTGGCCATTAATATGGAAAAAGTGCCAAAAGCTGTAAATGCACTCTCTGCCTGACAGGACAGCTGTCAGCCATTACGGCAAATGTCCTTCGAGAGTACTGCTCAGGTTCACACTCCCGTGATAGGCTGCATTTCCCTGAAGGCTGCAGAAGTGTCCAAGAGCAAGGCACTGAATACTGATAAGAAAGTGACTCAGCACAAAATCTGACCTGTCTGCAAGGCACAAAAAGGAATGTTTTTAGACATGTAGAGTTCTAATAGGCTTTTCAAATACAATCACAGTTAATAAGCCAGAATGCTAAGAACACTGGGATTTGACCATCTAATACTGATCATACACCATACCATCTAAGTTTAGAATGTTTGAAAACTTTGCAAAACGAAAAGGAATCTGAAATTGCTCTGTCAGAGCCATGCTGGTTAAAATAAGTACCACATTTTCACGACCATAAGGCGCACTGTAATAAAAGTCACAGTCTCAGTTACGGGTGCTATTTAACATGTACACAAGGCACACCGTATTATTAGGCGCGTGCTAAAACATACAGTAACAAAATGACAACGGGCAAGACAGTGAATTTCGACACATTTATTGAACAAATTATTCATTCTCCCACCACAAAACCATCAAAGTTTTCATCTTCTGTATCTGAATTAAACAGCTGCGCAATTTCAATGTCCAACATCCCGAATTCCTCTTCAGAATCATCAGAATCAGAATCAGGGTACTTTATTGATCCCTTTAGGGGGTCTCCATTAGGGAAATTAGCATCTCCCCAAAGAAACGTACAGCACTGTTTAAAATATTAAAAATAATAAAAATAAAAATAGAATAAAATAAGAAATAAAATAGAATAAATTAAAAATAGAATATAATATAAAACTATAGAAATGTAAATAAATGAACTGAATGAATGGATGTCCCAGTATTATGTTATTGCAGTGTTGTTCCAGTCCTTCTGTTGGCCCTCCTCCCCCCCAGTGAGGAGTTGAACAGTCTGATGGCTCGGGGGATGAATGAGTTCCCCAGTCTGTTTGTCCTGTACTTGGGGAGGCGCAGCCTCTGGCTGATCAGGCTTCTCTGGCTGTGGATGACAGTGTGCAGAGGGTGGCGGACATTGTCCATGATGCTCCGCAGCTTGTCTATAGTTCTCCTCTCTGCCACTGTCACCAGAGGTTTCAGCTTCATCCCAACCACCGAGCTGGCCCGCCTGATCAGCTTCTCCAGCCTGGAGAGGTCTGCTTTTGTCACACTCCCCCCCCAGCACACCACAGCGTAGGACAGGATGCTGGCGACCACAGACTGGTAGAACATCCAGAGGAGTTTCCTGCAGATGTTGAAGGATCTGAGTCTCCTCAGGAAGTACATCCTGCTCTGGGTCTGAGCTGCAGGCCGTTGTTGTGGCACCAGGCAACAAAGTCCCTCACCAGGCACCGGTACTCCTCCTCTTCGTCGTCTCTGATACAGCCAACGATGGCTGTGTCATCAGCGAACTTCTGAATGTGACACATTTCAGAGTTGTAACAGAAGTCCGAGGTGTACAGAGTGAAGAGGATGGGGGACAGCACAGTCCCCTGTGGAGCACCGATACTGCTGACCACAGTGTCAGACGTGATGTCCTTCATCCTGATGAACTGCGGCCTGTCGGTGAGGTAGTTGGAGATCCAAGCAACCAGGCAGGGGTCCACTCGCATCTGTAGAAGCTTGTCCTGTAGGACAAGGGGCTGGATCGTGTTGAAGGCACTCGAGAAATCCAAAAAGAGGATTCTCGCTGTGCCACTCCCCTTGTCCAGATGCGAGTGGACTCGGTGCAGCAGGTAGACGATGGCGTCCTCTACACCAACCTTGTCCCGGTAGGCGAACTGTAAGGAGTCCTCAGCGTGCTGCACCTGGGGCCTGAGGAGGTTGAGGAAGAGCCGCTCCAGAGTCTTCATCAGATGTGAGGTGAGTGCCACCGGCCGGAAGTCGTTCAGCTCACTCGGTCTGTTCTTCTTGGGGACAGGAATGATGCAGGACGTCTTCCATAAGGTGGGCACTTTCCCCAGCTCCAGGCTGAGGTTGAAGACCCGTTGTAGCGGCTCCCCGAGTTCAGCAGCGCAGGTCTTGAGGAGCCGGGGGCAGACTCTATCTGGTCCAGCTGCTTTTCGGGGCCGGAGCTTCCTCAGTTCTCCCCTCACCTGGTCAGCCGTGAAGCAGGGAGGATGTGGGGATGGTGAGAGCAGGGGGATGCAGGGAGGATGTGGGGATGGTGAGAGCAGGGGGATGGGGGTGGTAGAGGGTGGAAGGGTGGGAGGAGGGAGGTCAGTAGAGGAAGGGGAGGTGGAGGAGGGAGGAGGGGAGGCGGGGTTGGGGGAAGTTGTGGTGGGTGGCGGGTTGGAGGGAGGGGGGGTAGAGGGGGGCTCGGCTGCTGGGGAGGGGGGGAGGGGTGGAGGGGAGCTGGGCTGCTGAGGTGGGGGGCAGAGGATTGGAGTGGAGTGGGCTGACTGAACCTGTTGAAGAATTGGTTCAGGTCGTTTGCCCTCTCCACTCCTCCCCCTTCCGTGCTGGTCTTGGCTTTGTGACCAGTGATGGTCCTGACACCTTCCCAGATGTCCCGCATGTTGTTATCAGCCAGCTTCTTCTCCACCTTCTTCCTGTAGGTGTTCTTTGCCTCCTTCAGGCAGCGTTTCACCTCCCTCTGCGCTTCTTTCATCTCCTCCCTGTCTTTATTTCTGAAGGCCTTTTTCTTCTTATTGAGGACATCCTTGACTTCCTGTGTTACCCATGGCTTATTGTTAGGATAACACTGTACAGTCTTGGTGGGGACAACCACATCTACACAGAAATTGAGGTAGTCTGTGAGACGGTCGGTCATCCCATCTATGTCCTCTTCATGTTCCCCCAGCAGTACATCCCAGTCCGTGATGTTGAAGCAGTCCTTCAGAGCCTCCTCTGCTGCAGGAGTCCATCTCCTGATGGAGCGTGTGGAGGCTGCCTGCCTTTGGACCAGTGGGGTGTACTGGGGCTGCACGTACACCAGGTTGTGGTCCGACTTGCCCAGTGGGGGGAGAGCGATGACTCTGTATGCCTCCTTGACGTTGGTGTACAGTAGGTCGATCGTCCTGTTGTTTCTTGTGGGGCAGTCAATAACCCGGTGGAGAGCAGCCAGTGTGGAGTCCAGGGTCACATGATTGAAGTCTCCAGAGATGATCAGGAGGGCCTCAGGGTGCTTGGTCTGCAGCCGTGCAGCGACGCTGTGGATCTTCTCACACGCAGTTGCTCCGTTGGCCGTGGGGGCAATGTACACACACAGGGCGATCACGTGACTGAACTCCCTGGGCAGGTAATATGGCCGCATGCTGACGGCTAACAGTTCCAGATTTGGGCAACACAAAACCGCCTTCACAGAGACATGGCCAGGGTTACACCAACGGTTGTTGGTGTAGATCAGGGGTCGGCAACCCAAAATGTTGAAAGAGCCACATTGGACCAAAAAAACCAAAAACCAAATCTGTCTGGAGCCGCAATAAATTAAAGCCTTATAAAAACTTTATTATGAAGTCAACACATGCTGTAAGTGTCTATATTAGCCCATTAAAAAAAAAATCAGTAGGCTACAAATACATAATGAGCAATCATGATTAAATGTTTATTTTCCCTGCAGCATCCTGGAGAGAATGACGCACCACGTGACCACTCTGCTGCACGATGGTGCTTTAACTTCCATTATAATGAGATCTTGAAATTAAATACTTATTATACACATTTTTGCAGCATTGGAAAACTTGTAGAATGTTTGTTGTGTTTTTCCTCCTACAGAAATTATATCAAAACAAAACATATATTCACACATCTTTTTACATTTTTATATTTTTGAAAAAGCTCCAGGGAGCCACTAGGGCGGCGCTAAAGAGCCACACGCGGCTCCAGAGCCGATGTGACAGAAACTGCTAGCAGACTTCCAAGCCAAGGCTGACAGTTTCCGTGAGTTCGTTGAAAGGTACTTAACTGAGCACAACTTTTCTGCCGAAGTGTTGCAGAAAAAGGGCCAAAGAGTGTGAATATAGGAACAACTGGTCATGAGAACTCACACTTCACAGTGGTGCTGGCATGTTGTGGAGATGGATCAAAATTGCCACCAATGGTCATTTTCAAACAGAAAACCATGCCAAAAATCCAATTCCCTTCAGTTGCCATCGCCGTGAATGAAAAAGGGTGGATGGATCACAAAATGATGAACGAATGGCTTACGAAGTGCTACACTAAACGTCCAGATGGCTTCTTTAGAACGCGCAAAGCCCTGCTTGTGATGGACAGCACGCGAGCGCACATCACGCCACAGTTCAAAGATGAATTAAAAGGTTTCAACTCCATGCCTGCCATCATCCCCGGAGGCTCCGTGAACCAGAGCTTTAAGGCAGCCTTGCGTAACCTGTGGGAGCAGTGGATGATGGACGGAGAGCACAGCTTCACGGCAACCGGGAGAATGCGCCATGCAACTTTCCTGGAAGTCATTGGATGGATCGACAAAGCATGTGAAGCCCATGACAACTGAAACCATCCTGTCGGGATTCAGAAAGGCCGGAATAATTGGAACCGCAATGATGACAGGTCTGACGAAAGCAACGCAGAACAGGAAGCGGTGCTTCGTCTACCTCCTGGCGGAATTGTTAAGAAGTGACACCGAGGATGAAGAATTCAATGGATTTACTGACGTGGAATGAGACTTGATTGTTTGGGAAACTTGCTCGGATGTTCTTTATGTTATAGTTATCTGAATGACTGTTAATACCGTATGTTACATTAACAAAGCAGACACTTACTGAGTTCATTGTGCGTCATGTAGCTGAATGTATGCTAATGGACGTTAGCATACCGTACCATTTTGTGTGATGTATATCAGTGTCTGTTATGGCACACAGGGACACAGAAAAGACTGTCTCAACTTGTTTAATGCTTCCAAATATGTTAATCATATGTCAACTATGTTAAGCGGGAAACCATAAGCCTTCAGTCCAAGGCTTTTACATATATCAACTCTTGTAACTGGTTCGGCAACATTTCTGGCACAAAGAGAGATTTCTTTATTCTGTGGTGGGTAAGAGCAGTTGGAAATGCAAAACTGTTGTCTCGTCATGCAGGTTTCCTCAAGGATAGGTATGTGTCATATGAATCATAGTATGAATCATGATCTACCCTTTCAGTCACCAGAGAAAGACATGGCACAGTGTTTATTCCAGTTTAAGACTGACTGTAACACTTTTGATCAACATTATCCCTTTTCTTACAATGACAACAGTAACAATGCTTAACTCAACTACTCCTATTCTCTTTTCTACCAGTCCCCCCTTCTTCTCCTCCATCTCTACCCAGCCAGACATAAGCAACCCCCCCCAGACAGACAGACAGACAGACAGACAGACACACACACTCCTAAGGGGAGTTTTTCCTTGCCACTGTTGCTTGTTGGGGGTCAGGCCCGGGATTCTGTAAAGCCCCAGAGACAATTTCGATTTTTACAGACTATAATTAAAGATTGATTGATTGATTGATTGAATGTAAAATAAAATTCAAAGTCCTTTGAACATATCAGAAGAATGACCAGAAAAATAAATCCACTTGTGTCTCATGTATGAAAATGTGTACGGCAAAATGTGTTATTCAAAGAATTTTAACTGGAAAGAGACAAGAAATGGCATTTTTCGAAAGCTATTCCTCTACTGTTCCTGTAATTATTATGACTTTTGCCATGGTGGTGTTGATCCTTGTCACAAACATGATAATGCTGGTATTAAGTCATTGCAAGTCACCGCAAACACAGAAAGACAAACATAGGGTGTTCAAAATTCACTGATGCAGGGCCCATGTCAATTTAATTTTGCTTCCTTTTTAATTAAGTTCATTGTTTTGCACTTGTTCATGTAGAGAAAAACGTGCCATTGCTTCACCTTGTAAAATTAAATTAGAATCGCTGTTAAATGCAGCTTTGTTCCACTTGTTGCAGCTGAGATTTCCCTAAACTGTGCTAACCTACAAGAGGATTCAAGTCAGACGGGAGCAAGCATCTATGAAGGAATGGTTTGCCCCAATTTCAAATTGCAGCAATAAATCTAGTTATCCAGCAAACAGAACAAATCACGGACTACGCAGGCAATTCCGTTCAGTGTCACATTCCAACTGCAGAGCATTAACCAAGTTTGATTAAATTTCTAGGATCCTGCTTTTTCTGGTACAGAGAGAATTACCGGTAAGTAGAGAAAGCTCAGCACCATGTGCAGAAAGATACAGTAGAAAGAGGCAGAATATAAATTCTCTGGTAGCGCACTCTACAACAATGAGGACTACATTTAAGTGTAATTCAGTTCAGCTGTGTTCATGTAAGCTGTGACTACCGCCTGTGCTCCACATACTGTATATGGCAACAAATCCATATACCCCTTCATTTAAAGCCTGGTAAATTCATTATTCACAGTCATGATGGGATTGTGAGCCCTGACCAGTGAAAACACTCTACTGGTGTTAAAAAACAAAAAACAGAACAGTAACCCGAACCCCCTTTTACACAGTGGCCGTAATCCTACCTCATTTGGGATTCAGTCCGCTTAATGTGGGCTGCAGTTCGGGACCGGGTTTAATTGGGATGGTCTTCTGAGTACCAAAGCTGTGTAACTCAAAATAACAAGAAGATATCAAAATGAGCCTGCAAGAATGCAGCATTTGTAATGTGTGCTGCAAGTCTGAATAGACAGCTGTAGAGAAACTCCTCAACATATTCTCACAACATGCTCTGGTATTACTGACCTTCCTGTGTGACTCAACACCACTTCTTTCTAGTCTCTACAATAAAACTTCTCCCACGTTAGGGGCACATTGTGTATTTGTACATCGTCTCCCATGAAGCAGATATACCGTATTTTCCGGACTATAAGTCGCACTTTTTTTTCATAGTTTGTCAGGGGGTGTGACTTGTACTCTGGAGTGACTTAAATAAATACATTATTACAGAATTTCACATGTTCGTCATTTTCACACTGACAACCACAAGAAGGCGCTCTAGGCGTGTGTACCTGAGGAACGAGTTCCTTTAGCGATGCAGAAGAAGAAGCGGTGCTTCATCTATGGAGTTAGACTTGATTGTTTGGTAAACTTGCTCTGATGTTCTTTATGCTATAGTTATCTGAATAACTGTTAATATGTTACGTTAACAAAGCAGACACGTACTCAGTTCGTTGTGGGTCATGTAGCTGAATTTGTTACGTTAGCATACCGTAACCCTAATTGCCTTTCAAGATGAATGTATGTTCTTGGTCTCGGATTTTATCAAATAAATTTTCCCCCGAAATGCGACTTATAGTCCAGTGCGACTTATATATCTATTTTTCTTCTTTATTATGCATTTTTTGGCTAGTGTGACTTAAACTCCGTAGCGACATATAGTCCAGAAAATACGGAATGTAGGTAAGGAATACATTTGCATTTGTAGTTTTGCCTAATATCCCTCACCACCTGCAGAAGTTTTCATTGCTTTCTTATTTTCAAATACCTAGATACACAATCTAATTCCAAATGTATAGGTAGTCCAAGTAAATTGGGTTGGAAGATATTAAACCTAAGATTTCAACCCCTATATTCTGTCTGTTTTGGCCTCATCTTCAGAAACCACAATAACAGAGCGGAAGGGTGAAAAAAGACTAAGTAGTGAGGTAATTAAGACTGCATCTAATGCATATTTTTTAACAATTAATCCACCATTTTTTCCCTATAAGACCAGTTTTTTTTTCATTCAGGACCCAGCCAACATAGAGCTGAGGTCACAGAGCGAATGAATCAGGTCAGATTAACTGTTAGATATCAGTACATAATAACACGAGACATTTTACTGTCCGTAATGGCGTCGTAATAGAAACATGCTTCGCATTGATAATCCTGGTGCTAATGTTGGGAGATGATCATAAAATTATCATTTGATGCACTTTTTTTGCTTCATCTTTTATTTGCTTCAACTAATAGTCATCGAACCATCCCTAGAGGTAGTCAGGCATTTTTAGCCCATTTTTGCACAATGATACATGACAACAGCTTTGCAGTTTCATATTTGGCTCCCTGGGTGACCCATTGAATATCTGTCCTACAGCCAAAGAAAAGGAAGAAAAACACTAAAGAGCAGACATGCATTGGTGAAGAAATATTGATCTGGAAAGGTAGCAAAAACACTGCAAATGACAAATAACCAAGGTGGAATATTAGCATCAAACAAAGAGGTGAGTGAATACTATATGGCCTGTTTAAAGAAAACCAGGTAACATACAGGTAACCATCTGTCATGGCAATAAACAGTAGTAAATTCAAACACCATTATCCATGGTACATTGTCTCATACACTTCCTGACCTGCTGTGAATCCCTGACGCACACACACACACACACACACACACACACAGAGTGTCCAACAAGCTTCTAATTTTAAACTTTAAAGCTTGTACACAGAATGAAAAGTAGAAGGTAGAACACTCATGTGTTCAGCAAGTTGGTATACAACAGGGGTCGGCAACCCGCGGCTCGAGAGCCGCATGCGGCTCTTTAGCGCCGCCCTAGTTTTTCAAAAATATGAAAATGGAAAAAGATGGTGTGAATATATATTTTGTTTTAATATAATTTCTGTAGGAAGAAAAACATGACAAACAATCTTAAAGTTTTCCAATGCTGTAAAAATGTGTATAATAAATATTTAATTTCAACATCTCATTACAATGTAAGTTAAACTTAAAGCACCATCGTACAGCACAGTAGTCATGTGGTGTGTCATTCTCTCCAGGATGCTCGTTATGTATTTGTAGCCTACTTAATATTTTGAAAGTAGCCTAATATAGCTAATACAGACACTTAGAGCATGTGTTGCCTTCATAATAAGGCGTTTGATCTTTTGCGGCTCCAGACAGATTTGTTTTTTGGTCCAAAATGGCTCTTTCAACATTTTGGGTTGCCGACCCCCGGTATACAGAGACATGATAGTTGCAAAAACAGATGTCGCTGAACCTGCTGACATGTCCCTGACAGGAGAGACATGCCCAAAGAAGAAAAAAGAAAAACAAACTGGAATGAATGTGGTCAAAGACGCCACAAACTCTTCATTTGATCCACATTTATCCACTGCGTCAGGAAGTCTTCACATTCTGAAACAGGCTTTAACAGACAGTATAAGTTGGACTCCTATATTTCAGAGGCAACTTCTGCCAACAGCCTACACACCAGTTACATTCACTCATTACTACACAAAAAAGGGATAAAATAAGTAAAGAAAAAAGCTGACTGAGTACCTCTGATTTGTAAGAATGATTTCGACATAAGACACCACAAAATTCTCTATTATTCGGGGGTAGCAACACAGTTAGCCCAGTTAAATATTTATAATTAATTTGCATAAATGTGTTTAAAAAGTTAAAGCAGTAGTCAGAAGGAAAAATTGTCACAAATAAGGGCCACGCAACATTGCAAGAAAAATTTTCCCGTATTTTATTGTGGCTTTTGGTGTGTGTTTTATGCTCCTTATGAATTGCTGGAAGTTTCTGTAACTTCCAGAGAACATGCGTGAGATTGTGCAAGTCACTGCAGCCATTGCAGTTCTGGTCTGCAGGGGAGATGTTGATTATATTTATCCTCCATTGCTCTGCTGATATGAAAACCAGCAGTGTCTGACCATACTAGACAAAATTATTCAATTATTCCAAATGGAGGCTGACGCCACATTTACACACCATCATTGACACCAGAAACAGGAAAAAATTTTCCTTTGTGTTTTCAAAAGCGCTCCTTGTTCACACAGAGTGTGAGAAAACAACGTGAGTTCACACGGATCCCTGATAACGACTGAAAACGCTGAAGCAAGTAAGCCAGGCTGTTAGCGATTGACAGTCTTTGGCCAATATAACAATTGGTCAGAGCATTGACAGAGCAAATCCACATTTTTGGAAGAGCGATAACAATTCTAGCACAGTCAGCCATACGCGAGTTGCTCGGTCGTCGGCGATAGCTATTGTTCCAAGGTGCACGTGCTACCTTTATCTTAAAGAGTAATGCGCATGCACAGCGCACCTTTGCCACCGAAGCATCACTTCCTGTATGCACTGGGACAAAAAACGTTTTCAGAACTTTTCCGAAAGTGTTCTCTTGGAAATAAAGACTGAAACGAAGCAATTCACAACATTGGTCGATGTCTTAGTAAAATATTGGGACATTTATGCTGTCGATACAAGGAAGAAAAAAAAATTTCAGGGCCGTGTTAACAGAGATCATCACTTTATTCTTGTTTAAAGCTGATGCTCGATGTCTGCAACAGGATTCTGTGACCCCAAATTGACAGACACAAGCAAATCTGCAGGGAATGTTTAAGACTGAAGTGGCTGGCAAGGTTGCTTTTACATGTTCCATCCTATATGTCAAATGGGTAGCAACAAACAAAAAAGACCCAGAGGGGGAGCAGATGGAAGATCCAGTGCAAGAGTCAATTATCGACAGATCACAGCACACAGAACCTCTCTTCCATGAAATTCAAACAAACTTGCCCGTTACAGTATGTGCACATGTAAAATAATGATTTAAATGCAGGTTTACCATGGGTAATATATATATATATATATGTGTGTGTGTGTCTATATATATATATATACACATGTGTGTATATATACACACACACATAATTTGTGTGAGTATTGCGTCATTTCCTGTCTTCTCAATCGTTCGCTGGTTGCATTGTGCACGGGGTGCTGTATTCACTTAATATTGAACACTTGGTGTATTGTATTCACTTTACTTAAAATTTTGAACACTTGGGACATTCTAGTCACCTGATATCAACAGTGAGAAACAACCCATATTAAACAAATACAGGGCTTCGCCGATCACTAGCGTTAGCATGGCCTCACCGTCTGTTTCACCTGGTGTCTTTGTCTGTTCAGCGTGTGAAATGTTTAGTTACTCCTCTGCCTCCCTTAGTGAAGGGAATAGGTGCAGAAAGTGTAGTTTATTTATGGCTATGGAGGCTAGACTTCCGCAGCTTGGAGTTAGCTGGAGTTGCGTCAAGTAGCCAGGATAAGCTAGCTGCTGCGGAGCCGCCTAGCGTAGCTACAGCTAGCGGTCCCCCGGCAGCAGCCGAGCAGCCGGCTAGCCAGGGCGGCTGGGTGACGGTTCGTAGGAAGCGTAGCCCAAAACAAAGGCCCACGGTGCACCACCAACCACTTCCCGTGGCTAACCGCTTTTCCCCACTCGGCGACACACCCGCTGAGAAACCAACCCTGGTAATTGGCGACTCTGTTTTGCGCTACGTGAAGCCGACTCCAGCGACGATAGTTAAGTGCATTCCGGGGGCCAGAGCGGGCGACATAGAAGCAAATTTATCGCTGCTGGCGAGACGTAATCGTAAATTTGGTAAAGTTATTATTCACGTCGGAGCCAACGACACCCAGCTTCTCAGTCGGAGGTCACCAAAATTAACTTGGAGTCGGTGTGTAACTACGCAAAAACGATGTCGGACTCCGTAGCATTCTCTGGTCCCCTCCCCAATCTGGCCAGCGATGAGATGTTTAGCCGCATTTCGTCGCTGGCTGTCACGGTGGTGCCCCGAAAACCAGGTGGCCTTTATAGACAATTGGAGCACTTTTTGGGGGAAAACCTGGTCTGATTAGGAGAGATGGTGTCCATCCCACATGAGATGGTGCTTCTCTCATTTCTAGTAATCTGGCTAATTTTATTAGACCCAAAGTGACCTGACAATCCAGGGTCCAGACCAGGATGCAGAGTTGTAGTCTTACACACATCTCTGCTGCTTCCTTAGAACCCTCATCCACCAACAATAACATATTTAACACTATAGAGGTAGTCTCTGTTCCACAGTTAAAAGTTCACCAAGCACAGAGCAGGGGAGCGGTCAATCACCAAAATCTTATTAAAATTAATACTGAAGCACAAGTTGGAGAAACTAATATCACAATTAAGTGTGGACTGTTAAATATTAGATCTCTTTTGTGTAAATCCCTGTTAGTGCACGACCTGATAGCGGATCATCACATTGATTTATTTTGTCTTACTGAGACCTGGCTTCAGGAGGAGGAGTATGTGAGCTTAAATGAATCTACTCCTCCTACCCATCTGAATTATCATATTCCACGTGTTACTGGTCGAGGAGGGGGAGTGGCAGCAATCTATCACTCCAAGTTATTAATTAATCCCAGACCAAAACATAGCTTCAGTTCATTTGAAAGCCTGACTCTTGGCATCACTCATCTGAACTGGAAGGCAGAAAAGCCACTTCTGTTTGTAGTTGCATATCGGCCCCCTGCTGGTCCACATTCAGAGTTCCTGTCTGAGTTCTCTGATTTCTTATCTGACTTGGTCCTTAGAACGGAAAAAGTCATTATCATTGGAGACTTTAATATCCATATAGACGTTATAAATGACAGCTTTAGAAATGGCTTAATTTCATTACTTGAGTCAGTTGGTTTCCTCCAGCAGATAAACCAACCAACTCATAGCTTCAACCACACCTTAGATCTAGTTCTGACTTATGGTGTTGAGGTAGAACATGTGTCAGTGTTCCCTCAGAACCCAGTCCTGTCAGACCATTCTTTGATCACTTTTACATTTATGATTAAGGATTCTTCTATGCTCAGAACAAAGTCTTACTATAGCAGATGTCTTTCAGATAATGCTGTAGCTAAGTTTAAGGAAGTGATCCCTGTGCTGATCCCAGGACCACCGTGTGTTTCCCCAGGGATCAATCATTATAATCTTAGCCCTGCTGAGGTTGACTCTATTGCTGAAGGTGCAGCAGCCTCATTGAGAATCACTTGATTCTGTTGCCCCCCTGAAAAAGAAAATAGTAAATCAGAGGTGGTGTGCCCCCTGGTATAATTCACATATCAGGACCCTCAAGCAGAAAGTGCGAAGACTGGAAAGGAAGTGGCATTCTTGTAAAATAGACAGCTATCATGTAGCCTGGAAAGACTGTCTATTAGTTTACAAAAAGGCCCTTCGCAAGGCTAGAACAGCTTATTTTTCTTCTTTAATTGAGGAAAATAAGAGCAACCCCAGGTTTCTTTTCAGCACTGTGGCCAAATTAACTAAGAGTCACAGTGTTTTAGATCCATGTATCCCTTCTTCCCTTAGTGGTGAAGACTTCATGAGCTTCTTCACTGATAAAGTTCTAGCTATCAGAGAGAAAGCTAACCAGGCCATCCCAACAACTGGACCATCACCAGATGTGCCGACTGTGGGAACATACAGGGTCTCCAACGAGCCCTTAAACTCCTTCAGCCTTATATATTTTTCTGAGGCGTCATCGCTAATTCAGAAATCCAAGACCACCACGTGTCTTTTAGATCCCATCCCAACACACCTGTTGAAGGATGTTTTACCATTGATAGGCAGTTCTATCCTGGACCAGATCAATGGTTCTTTAGTGTCAGGTTATGTACCCCGGTCCTACAAGGTGGCAGTGATTAAGCCGTTGCTTAAAAAACCATCACTGGATCCTGATGTCTTAGCAAATTATAGGCCAATATCCAACCTTCCTTTTATCTCTAAAGTTCTAGAGAAGGTGGTGGTGACTCAGTTACTGGAGCACCTGCAGAGGAACAGCCTGTTTGAGATGTTTCAGTCAGGCTTTAGAGCTCACCACAGCACAGAAACAGCACTTCTTAAAGTCACTAATGATCTTCTCATAGCTTCCGATCATGGACTGGTCTCTATGCTGGTTCTGCTGGACCTCAGTGCTGCTTTTGATACAGTTGACCACAGCATCTTGTTACAGAGACTGGAACATGTGATTGGGATTAAAGGGACAGCACTAGACTGGTTTAGATCATACTTATCTGATAGATACCAGTTTGCCCATGTCCATGGTGTTCCCTCTTCATACAGTAGGGTTAGCCATGGAGTTCCTCAAGCTTCTGTACTTGGACCAATCCTCTTCACATTGTACATGCTTCCCTTAGGGAACATTATTCGGCAGCATGGGATACATTTTCATTGTTATGCTGATGACACTCAGCTCTATTTATCCATGAAACCCGAGGAGACAGAGAAGTTAGTGAAGCTCCAGACCTGTCTTAAAGACATAAAGTCCTGGATGTCTTCAAATTTCCTCCTCCTTAACCCAGGAAAAACTGAGGTCATGGTGTTTGGTCCTGAACCTCTCAGGGAAAGATTAGATCACATGATCACTCTAGATGGCATCTCACTAACATCTAGTCTCTCTGTGAGGAATGTAGGAGTAACCTTTGATCAAAATCTCTCCTTCAACTCACACATTAAATTAGTCTCTAGAAGTGCCTTTTTTCACTTGAGGAACATCACAAAGATCAGGAAGCTGCTGACGCGGCATGATGCTGAAATGTTAGTCCATGCATTTGTTACTTCCAGGCTGGACTATTGTAATTCTTTATTATCAGGGTGTCCAAACAACTCTTTAAGAAGCCTCCAGTTGATCCAAAATGCTGCAGCCAGAGTTCTGACAGGTATTGACAAAAGAGATCACATAACTCCTGTACTGGCATCGCTTCATTGGCTGCCCGTTAAATTTAGAATAATTTTTAAAACCCTTCTTCTGACCTACAAGGTCCTCAGAGGCCTAGCTCCATCCTACCTGGAGGAGCTAGTGATACCTTATCAGCCCAATAGACCGCTCCGCTCTCAGAATGCTGGTCTACTTGTGGTTCCCAGAGTTTCTAGGAGTAGAATGGGGGCCTGAGCATTTAGCTACCAGGCCCCCCTGCTGTGGAACCAGCTCCCTGTCCAGGTACGGGAGGCTGACTCCATCGCCACTTTTAAGATCAGACTTAAAACCTACCTCTTTGAAAAAGCTTATTGTTACCAATTCAGTAGTTCCAGTTACTATCATAGACAGACAAATTATCATACTTAGGGGCCGTCTAATCGTTAGGTCACATCTTAGTTATGCTGTTATAGGCCAAGGCTGCCGGGGTCCGGAAACATGATCACCTGACAGGCCTCTGTCACTCCACTGGGTCATGGTTTCCTCTCCTCTCCTTTCCTCTCCTCATCAAGCAGACTAGTTATGCTGATTCTTGTGTAGTTTTTCTGCTTCTCTCCCGCCCCCCCTCTATTTATTTACAGGTATCGCCGCCCTCGGAGCTGCATAATGACCTCTGGCCCCGCTGAAGTGATTGTATATCATATTTTTTGTGTGTGTTTCTGTGCTCTGTGCCGTGCCTCTCCTCTCCTCTCCCCCTCCTTCTCCTCTCCCTCCCTCTCCTCTTTCCCCTCCTCCTCCTTCTCCTTCTCCTCTCCTCTACCTCCCCTTCACTCGACTTCTCCCCTCCCCTCTCCTCTACCCCTCCCCTCTCCTCTACCCCTCTCCTCTCCTCTCTATTCTATCCTCTACCTGTCCTCCCCCTTCTCCTCTGTCTTTACCCAGCCGGCCATCAGCAGGAGGGTCCCCCTACATGAGCCTGGTCCTGCTCAAGGTTTCTTCCTGTTAAAGGGGAGTTTTTCCTTGCCACTGTTGCTCATCTGGGGTCAGGCCCTGGGATTCTGGAAAGCGCCTTGAAACAATTTTGATTGTATAAGACGCTGTATAAATAAAGATTGATTTGATTTGATTTGAATGTACATGTGTACATGTGTGTGTGTACATACTGACTGTGCTAGAATTGTTATCGCTCTTCCAAAAATGTGGATTTGCTCTGTCAATGCTCTGACCAATTGTTATATTGGCCAAAGACTGTCAATCGCTAACAGCCTGGCTTACTTGCTTCAGCGTTTTCAGTCGTTATCAGGGATCCGTGTGAACTCACGTTGTTTTCTCACACTCTGTGTGAACAAGGAGTGCTTTTGAAAACACAAAGGAATTTTTTTTCCTGTTTCTGGTACACATTATACATATATATAATATCATATGTGTATATATGTGTGTATATACAGTATATGTGTGTGTGTATATATATATAATATTGTAATATACTGTATATTGTTCTTTAAATTCCGGCTTAAGGAAAGTATACCACATTTACACCCAAATCTCAGTTATTAAGCTTCACTGTCTTTAACTTTGAAATCCAAACTCAGCGCACTTTTCTGGTAAGCCGCTTAATTATTTCACTTCAAATGCCTGATTCAGAGTGACACAAAAGAAGTGCTGTTAATAGGTTAATATATCGGATAATGTAGCTTTGTGTTTAAAATGCACAGGTTTAATTAAATTTAAGGTTTGTGAATATAGCCTCTGTTTGTGTGTTTGAATGGGCTTAACATTAATTAATTAATTAATTAATTAATACTACTGGTAAGTATAAGTGGGTGTAGTTTTCCAAAATTGTACCCATACTGGACTCTGCTCAAGCTTTTTTGAGAGAGCTGTGCCTTTGGTGGTACAACCTAAAACTCCTAAAAATATAGTTGACCCTTGGTTTGATATGTACATGATATAATATTGCTGCATGTCCTGGATCTGTCTGATTATTTCAGTTTCAACTTCCCTGTTGGATCTCCCCGTTCTTCATCCCCTGGTATTTTGGTTTTTGTCATCTATGCACCAGTCAGCAACACTCTTTCAATGATGTGACTGTTGTTCTGGGCACTCTCCTGCTGTACTCACACATGGATCTCACAAATTGGGCACAAAATGTCCATAAGAATAGCTGAGACTTGAAACAAGAGACAGATTACTGCAGGTCTCAGTGGCAGCTTTCTCGGTGACAAATTGAATAAAAGGTGGTTGCTCCGGTGAACACACATTATCTTAATAAATATTAAATAAATGGGAGATAAATAACCACTCTTCTCTGGAGCCATCATTTTGTTCCTGCTCCTTCAAAACACTTATTTTATGTATTTTTTGGGTGATACAAGCACAGTTCTCCCTCCACATCATTCTGTGTATTAAGTCCCAACAACTGGACTAACTTGTTTTGATTGGTGAAAAATAGAAAAGCTTCCATTGTAATAAAACCCGTTTGGGAGCTCAGCATTCCAACTGTTTCCTTGTTACCTCATCATTGACTCTTCCTGCATTGTTCCTTCATCTTCACAAACCACATCCTGTAAAGTTAAAGTAAATATTTGCTGTGATTCATAGCTGTTGCAAAAGTCCACAAAGTTTTCTTGAACAACCGGTGGACTATTATAGACTAAACAGTATGGGTGGAGAGTATAAACAGTGGAGAAAGTGGTTCGTTTTTAGCTTTGAACTGTTTGTGATGGGTGGAATATGAAGAAAGCAAAAATTATGACCTCTCTATCCATTGCGTAAATCATCAAGTAAATATCTGCATACACACCACTTATTTCTGGTTCTGAAGTCAAGTCTTTTTGAGAGGAGATCGAGTGAAAGCGGGAAAAAGCAAGACACTTGAAATGTATGCTTTTCATAGTTTATGCAAAATATAGGTTCATATGATGACATGTGAATACAAGAATACATCATACTTTCATGCTTCAATCCTTAGGTTCCATATGCAGACCTGTACAACATAGCTTGCACCCAGAAATATAATGACATAGACCATCGCTGTGAACAGACTGCTTGTTCACTAATTGTACACACATTCCCGCACATTCCGTCACAATATACACATTCTGAAACAGAAATGAACTGCTGGCAAATATAAGCATTTGTATGCCTGTACATCACTCTGACCCACAAGTACATACATATAAAATACACATATGCGATGAGCAGATGTACATTATGGCTTCCTATTAACGGCCTTTAATCGTATGCAACTGCTCATATCAAAAGAAGAGGTAACTTCTCAAAGAAAAAATAATTTGTTATATTTCTCTTATTTACAGTCTGAATCAATAGGAAATATTTCAAAATCATAGAAACACACAGTACACATACAGTAATCTGAGGGGTAACACTGACTGTAAACCTTTATCAATCAGAAAAATCTAAATTTAGTAATGATCAATTTCTTCTTGGTTTGTAACTACAATATAAACATATAGCTACACTTATGGTCCTCAAATCTGCTGGTATATATTTAGTTCATTCTGCTTAATGCCCATTTGGATATATGCATCAAAGAAACAAAAACCGGTATTATTACCTTCACCCTCACAGAGATAAGCACATGCCATATGCCAATATGCAATGACAGACAGTTGTCCTGATAAAGCCAAACCCTTCAACCAGCATGGCCAGATAAATGCAGACAGCTGCAACAGCAAAAAGATGCTCTGACCCCCCCTGACAAACCCGTTCCAAAAGCTCTCAGAGCCAATGTTGATCAAAGTAACTTGCATTTAATAAAGGTTTTCTGAAAGAACAGGACTGATCTCACTCCTGAACAGTCTGCCAGTGGTTACAATCATTGAGTGGACAATTTATACTATAATATACGTAGTTATCATTTATATTATATTATTTCTCCTGAATCAGTGTTTTTTTATTATCCAAAATACAGTTAACAATCAATGAAAGATGCTGACAGAAAGACATGTTACCTTGAAGGTTTGACTCAATGTAAAATGCTAACACAAGCCCCAAAAGTAGCTCCAAATGTTCCCTTCTGCTGATTTGGTTAAACACCTTTATAAGTTCATGAAGAAATTCTGTATCATATGGTTTGTTAACATACTTCCTGATTAGCAAAAAAGAAGACTTAAATACATTTTTTAACAGCAGGCAGACAAAAATGCCCAGCAACCCGGCCACCTCATAAGACTTTTATGGGGCGCCCTGGTGAACCACCAGGTTTATGTCTGCTACATTATCCTCCTGTGTACAAGAGCACTTTTAGGCTATGTTTAAACTACAGGAAAAAGTGGCTCAAATCATTTTTTTGAAGGGATCGTGTAACCAGATCAGATTTTGTGCTCAAAGTTTGTCCCTTCATGAGTTAGGGTAAGGGTAATGAATCATACGTGGTAATGAATCAGATGCGGGTCCGATTTTTCAAAATGTGAAAAACCAAGGTGGATTGGATGTGACTCTGATGTCTTCTAGAGCGAGAGTTTTCACAACTGTATGTTGGTGGGAGGAAAACCTATTTTCAAAATAAAGAACAGTCACGATACCAAATTTGCAGCGACAGTACCACTTATTCTTGCCCTCCTCAGGACCTACTTAAATTTTCTGGCTTCCAATGCTCATGTCCTGATGGTAATGCTAATGTTATTTTCTCCAGCACATGTAGTTCCATTCAAAGCAGTGAACAGTTTACAACGGAATCACATATTAAAGGGAAATATGAAAAGACAAACAAGAAAATTGTATCTGAGCAAAAAAATATCTTTAAAGCTTTATAGAGAGAAGACAGATCTAGTCCTATTTGTGTGTAGTCACACATATGAAAGAAAGCAGTGAATGGAAACATAATTTCCAAACTACCAAACACAACATACAGTAACATTTTTACATGTTACATGCAGACAGTTTAATTTTATCATCAGTATAACATATTCCTACATTTCCCATTTGAATTTTCCAGATTGTGATCACACAACTACGCTTCTCCTGAATCACTGAAATACCTCCACCTGTTGTCAGTAGGCAGGCAAATAGCGTTCAGCTTGTTGAAATTTACTGGTAGAACACAAGAATATGAATAGATTGAATGCAAAGAACACAGTTTCAGTTCAAACCCAGCAACACTCTCAGACAGAGGTTAGTACACCCAAAGGACAAGACACCAAGACCCAAACAAAGTAATGTTGTTTATGCTATACAGTGCCAGGAGAAATGCAAGGAACTGTACATTGGGGAAACCAAACAACCTCTCCACAGAAGAATGGCACAACACAGACGCGCCACCTCTTCGGGTCAGGATTCAGCAGTCCACAGCCAAGTACGGATACTGGCCAGAGAAGACCGCTGGTTTGAAAGGGGTGTCAAGGAAGCTATCCATGTCAAATTGGAAAAACCATCCTTAAACAGAGGTGGTGGCCTGAGGCACTTCCTATCACCCACATACAATGCAGTCCTCCACTCCTTCCAACAGCAAAACAAACATTCACACCATTCCAGGAGACCCAGTGACTCACCACCATGTGATCCAGCAGACGACCCGACCAACAACCCTGCTAACGACTCTCAGGTGACCACCCAGATCATTAGCATGCAGGTGGTCCACAGGGGCTATATATTTTCAAGCTCTCTGCCCAGCGATTTCAGAACTGAAGAAGCCTTCTGGATAGAAGGCGAAACGTCTTCAAGAGAAGAAACCCAGTCCAGTTGACATAGAAAACTACCTTGGAAGGAACACAATGCACAAAATGTTTGCTAGTGTTTGGAGACATGGTGTCTTTTTTTCCTTTTGATTGGCACTTGGAATTTGAGAGTCATCGCGAGGAATGTGACAGCATGTAGACACAGATATCGTGTTCAAAAAGCATATTTAAATGGGTGTCAATGGGCATCCTGCTCAGGGGGACAGTCACACTGATACTGGATTCTGAATGCAACACTACAATGCCAGCCATCATCGATGATCACAAGTAACACGGAGCACCATGCGGTGTTTACAGAAACCATCTGTACAGAACAGTGCACATAATGATCAAGCCAGGGGTTCTTTCAGCCAGAAGTACATCAATTCTTTCAAAGCCAGTTCACACCCACGGCATCCATACATGTGGCACAGACATGTGGAAGATTCATGCAAAACTTATATCCATGCATATGGAGGTCACTGTAAAAATCCCAAATTTTGCACCAAAGAAAGGACTGACAGCACACCAGGTTGACGCTCAAGTCAGCTCAATTTGCACTTCACTGTAAGCACACCATAATTCTGCTTGACAACCAAATAATAATTTAACCCATCTCATAAATAGTTCCCTAATCTTTTATATAAATCAGTGCCACAACAAACCAAATTCAAGATTTTTGAATTCTGCAGACTGAAAAAAAATCCATCCTGGTAAGCATTTTTACATTAATTCTAAATTATCATGAAATAAAAGAGGAAATAGCTCATGGAAATGTTTGAGTGTGTTTTCAAGAGTCTGAAGATGTGATGGAAAACATTAGTTTAGCTGACCAGCAGAGGGTTTGTTTATGCAGGACTAGTTAAAACCATGAGGAGGAGGCAATCCTTCAGGCTGCAAGGTAACATTAGCTAAAATCCAAACCCTGAGAAAGTTGATTATCACGGGAGTGTCACTTTGACCCAAGCTTGACAATCATCCAATATGTACACACAGCACACACACACACACACACACACTAAGCTAACATCTTCATGTAATAAAAGGGGGACACTCATGTTGGCAGTAGCGATGCAAACATGAGGGGTGGCTCAATGACACCAATGGAATTAACGAGGAATGAGGAATTAATGTCCTCACTTGAGCATTACAGACTGCTGTATTTCTGCCACTTTGACTTGCTTTGACTCTGACTGCTTTTTTACTGCAAAAGAGATGGTTGAGGTGATGGTTGAACAATTTTCTTTAGAAGAAATTAGCAATTTGTCAAGTCAGATCAGCAACTCCAAACAATGTTTTCCATTATACTTAATGTTAGTGAGTAGGTGGGGGGGTAAATTCAAACAGGTACTGTGACAGATTCGAGACAAAGAGATAAATGAGAAATTGTTGCAGGGTGTTGCAGTTTTTCATTTAATTAAGCAGGGTGTCTTTATACGGACTAATTACTGCTGCTACACGGAATTGCACCCAAGCTGTCCTATAACGCGTTTGTTAAAATATATAATTCAACGGTTTGGTCGTGTCTGTAATAAAGCTGTATTCGTTCCTGATCTCTTCATTTTTGCAGCTTGTGCTGACGCCCCCCCCCCCAAAAAAAATCAGGCTAGCAGCCCAGTGTTAGGAGCCAATTCTGCATGCTTTCCCATCCTTTCTCCTCTCACGTCACCAGTCTGGTCATGTTAAAACGGTTAAGGCGCCACCGGGCTGGTCGTGCCTCCTTCTGGCCGCCATGGTAAGGCGATCACCGACCAGAGGAAGGTCCGTGCACGGCGACCGGCCAGCGCCGCTGCACTACTCCGCACTCATCCCCACCAAATCAATGCATGCCCACACACACTCCCAGGCCTTTTATCACACTCCTCACAGCATCGACACAGTTGCAAAACGCAGCACCCCCAAAGTAAGGAAAGATGTCGTGGCACCGAACTGGACCGGTCCATCTTCGCATTGTTATGCGGGGAAAGATCCACCCGAACATGACGGCGCACCGTGAATCGGAGGGGAAACAGGATCGAAAACCTACCTTTCGACTCAACGATGTCCCCGAGTAGAAGTAGTAGGCTATCCCCAGCACCCACAAAACGGCAAAACACAGCAGGATCCTGGATTTCCTCCGCATGGCTGCCGAGTAGGTTTGGTTCAGCCGTCTTTCTCGTTTGCGGTTCCGCTATAACAGTCTGTTTCACACGGCTGGCAGTATCCGTGTAGAGTTGCGACGTACGGATCCGGCAGGCTTCGTCAGTCGGTCCGGGGGAACGGAAGGAGGGAGCAGGAAGCAGCCAACCGACATCAACGAGGTTAGAGGGCAAAGGCTAGCGGAGTCTAATCCAATCAAACAGCAGCTTCCGCGGCCCCGGAGGTGGGCTGGGGCAGGCAGCAAGTCCACCCGATCCCCTCGGCAAAGAGCCACAGTCGGGCAGTCGCGGTTAGGGAGAATCCACCCTCTATCTGCGATAGGTCGTTGTTGGGGTTTTTATTTTTATTTTTAAAAAACCGAACGGCGATTATCGCGTGACGTGATTCCAGATTTATCGGGAGCTGCGTTTACTTATAGGAGACGCAAGGGGCACCAGAGAGGCTGAAACAAATGAGGCGAAATCGTAAAAGATTTCTTGATTTTTTTTTTCCTGGTGAAAACGTTCATGTGACAAAGGGGAGAGACACATATGTATCCAATGGTATAACTACATTGCTATGACTATACTTCCATAAAAATTCCAATTAAGTAAACTTACTATGTTAAAAAAAAAAAAACTCTAAACAACGGGGCCCCAATTCAAATCAACCAAAACAAACAGTTTTCTCTGATACCAGACCATTGAACCCTTTAATTCTATCGTGTGTATCTGGTTCTGACCACAAAAATCAAGTGAATAGCACTCTGGTGCAAATGTACAATGCAATCAATTAAATCACTGATTTTGGCAAGCACTTAATTTACATGGAGACATGATTTCAAGACGTTTCCTACAGATAAATGACATAAACGCTACAAAGGTCTCATTAATCCTTAATGTCTGTTTCTTAATTTTTACAGTGACCACAGGACTCACATTTTTCATAATGCTCTACAGCTAGGAGATCATCAGGTTTCCCCGGAAGAGAAGGCTTTTAAATTTCAAGACCTCTTTCAGAACTAAATTTGAGAGGAAACCAGGCTCTTGGGTTTGAACTTGCTGTTGTGTTGGATTTGCAATTTCTAGGTCAAAATGAATCAGTTAGGAGTTCTGTCTTTCCAGGAGACTGTGTCTCTAAACTACTAAACTAAATAAATATGAAATTATTTCAAACCAAATTAGTATTACCTCTAATTCTTTTTGTCAAGTTAAAAGCCATAGTGCTATTTTTAACATAATGCATAAAATAAATGCTCTTAAGTCAAAGAAGAAACCTGATAACACTACAGATGTGCTTATTTAAGGCCAAAAAAAGCTTCTGGACCTGGAAGACTTACTTCCACAATTAAACATGTACTTAAGGTCAAAATAATCAGGTTTACAATAGGTAGGAGCAAACACTAGAAGACTATCCCTAGTTTTCTGTTTACCATTTTACACATTGGTGTGCACATTAGTTTCCACTACGTTTTACCTCTAATGTGCTACTGGTCTGATCTTTGTTTCATGTAATAGTTGGCTTTTTGTTTTTTTGAGCTGCAAATAACATCCTTACAAGGTCTTCCAAATAAGTCCTTACATCTCAGAACTACAAGTATTTTGCTTTTTAAAACAGGGAACGTCAGACAAAGTTTGGCCACCGAGGTTTGCAAGCAGCTTCCTGTCTGACTTCTCACATAAACACTTGAGAGGCTTTAAAAATAATAAAAGCCCACAACAGAAGACTATCATATTGTTGTGGGCTTTTATTATGAAGGTGTTCATGTGAAGGTGTTCCATTATAGGCAGATATATTCATTATAGTTAAAGATGATAGTTAAAATATTCATGTTGTCTTTAACATAACTAGTAAAAATGAAATACCAAATTATAACTTTACAAATGTGATGAGTGTGTTTTAATTACATCTCAACTGCACCAAAGGCAATAGTAACTGCATTTTTAGAAAGCTTAACTTAATGTTTTGCATTGATTTTGTGAACAAAGCCATCTTGAACAATCAATGTAGTGCTTGAAAGCACTTACAGCCTTTATATCAACAGCTCAGTCCATCAACATAAAAGGCACTAAACTAAACTAAACTAAACAACTGTCAGTTCAACCGCACTAAACAAGAGACAATATTTAATTTTATCCATAATCACAAAATGAAATATTTTATCAAAAAACTGATTTACTTTGAATATTCAGAGTAAGCCACAACAATACAACAATGGAGATAATCCTAGTTCTGCTTCAGATATGCTTACCAAGACACGCGCTTTGTGCCGATTTGACCAATTTCCTTTTCAATACAGCAACATCACTGTCATTATGCAATTTCACTGTTCACTTGTGTTATAGTTAGGCATCAATAGTTTTTAATATGCTTCATTCTCCTGAAAATACACCAGCAAATGAAGCGGTGTGAGACAGGCTGACAGTAATTAAAACTGAATATAGAAAAAAACATATAAAAACACTTCAAATAACTGGAATCTTTCTGTAATAATCTTTAGACAGAGAGCGGAAGGAGGAAACCCTTTCACAGTTGAGACATTTCTGTGGTGACAGTGCAGGATTTAACCCAACTAATCCACGTATCTCCATTTTTTTTCTTCATACATGGTAGGCCAATTTGGAGATAGAATTTCTTCCTGCTTTTTTTCCCTCCAGCTCATGCAAATATTTAAACGGGCTATCGATTCAGAGATTCACCACAATTATCAAATTAACTGCAAACATCTCAGACACAATGTCAACATCACATGCTGTCCACATATGCAGATTGGATCTTAAAAAAAGAATGTCTTAAAGACTGGTTTAAGTTATTTAAAACCTAATGGAGGTTGAGTTTGTTGTGGTGGCTTAAACAGTATATTTGTCCTCTCCTTGCCTCTGAGCTTTGTGGTAGACGGTGTAGCTGCTGTAGAGCTCATTGAACACCTCTCTGACTCCCAGCTGCAACCCAGCTGCGAGAAACTTGATATCCTGCTCCACGCACAGATCCAAAATTCGATAAATGCCTTCTGTTAAATGCAGCTTAATGTCTGTCCGCAGAGTAACCTGGAGAGGGAGTCATGAAAAGAAAATGGGGTTAAACAATTTGCATATCTATACACGAGTCATATCTTTGCGGTAAAATTTATTCATTCATTCCCTTTATTTACTTGCACATGCACCAAGGCAAGCCTCATTTACGATGCAGAAAAAAAGTACAATACAGGACAGGAAATTAGTAAGTGTTGATTTGATGTTTCATTTCACCAATTTCCTTTTCCTTCATTTGTTACTCAAAGACAAAAATGGCAGATTTTCCTCATTTGGAAATTATTTAATCGAAATATGATACTGCACATCTATATTCTAGCAGAGGGCCAGCTTGAGGGTGGCAACTCCTGCTTCCATACCTTCACCCCCCTGGACTTCAACTTTAGTGGCATCATCAAGTTACATTTAAATTCATATTTAATTACTTATAGCATGATTAGAGGGAAATGTCAGGGATCAATTAACTCCACATTAAAAAATGAATGACAAAAAATATTCAGATATGTATGAACACAGCATAATTTGTAAGTACACACTAAAACTCAGGTATGAAACATATACACATTATTCTCAACATAACCAGATAAATGCATCCTAACGGTGTATCTACAAACAGAAACAAACACTTTTAAAAATGTTCGCTTACCGGTATATTACCTCCATGTCGGTAAGTTTTAACCACTGCGAAAAACTAGCTCCTCTAATTACAAGCCAGACATTTTGAAGGGGACAGAACGTTGTGAGCTTTCTGCAGATCAAAATTGAGCAGATGTATATCAGGGAAAGTAGTACGCCGAGTCCAAAACAGCTCCTTACATTATTACTGTTTGCCAGTGTGAATGGGTGGGTATAATTACGGTATATCCTTCTCTCTAGGAGGGTCAGCTGAAAACTGCTGTGTCACATTTAAGTTGCGCTAAATGCACCTTCATAAAGCAGACACAACTTTCTGCAAGAACAGGAATCTTGCAATTTCACAGGAAATTCTATTTGGCCACCAGTTTGTACACTCATGACATATGAGTGTACATAAGACATTTCAGGTCAGCCACCTACAATTAAGCCACATTAAAATCCTGTACTTTTTTCTCAAAGAGCCTGAAGAAAAAAACATGGTACAACTGCTTGTGTAGGCATAAATGCAATCCCTAGATAGACATTTTGACATTTGGTTCTGGAGTTCATGTCGGGCAGTGCCAATTCGTGTGAAACCAGTCTTTCACAGTTCAGGTCTAATGAATTGTGCCATTAGGAAAGGAAAAAGCACTCATGGAAACATTGGTCACTGAGCATTTTCAGTTACGTGACCACATTTTATGGACACACAATATTACTGAACCTAGACCTCACCAACTGATGCACCCTAGATTTTAAAAAAAGCTTCTGCTGATGACACAAGAGAAACACTGCCACCACAATGACAGCTGCTTTAGAAAGAGAACATTTTGTCTGAGAAGTCTTATTTACCGGTAAATCTATTTCAAGATAATGACCGGTGTATAATTCAAAGTATCCCAAATTTCTTCAATGCCTTTGTCAAGAAATACTCATCAGAGACCAGCTAAACCAGGTTGGTTTATGTTAAATACAGTCCTTCACAAAGCAGGGAACGTCTAGCCACCGACTTCATTCTCGATCACGTGCCACAGTTATCATGGAGCCATTAACCTTTATTTAGGAACATCCACAATGTGGTTAATGGAAATACTTCTCTTGGCTAAATTGGCAAAACCATTTGGTTTTTAATGGCCTAAAACCAGCAGACACACTGGAAGGGATCAAAGAATTCTGCCTCATCCAGGTGTGTGTACCTGTGTGCTTGTGTATGTACCTTCTGCAGCTCCGTGACATATTGTGCCACCATGAAGGACGACAGTGTGGTGAAGCTCTCTGCAGTCGCTGCAATGTGCGAGTACATTCTCTCCACCAGTCTGGAGCACTCAAGATACACGTGACTGTCTGGACCTTTGAAAACAATAATCATTGTTAATTCAATCATATGTTGAAGATTCTGTATCATCCTAAGATCCACTTTGACCTACAGGGAGGCTTTAGGTGAAGCTGTTCCTCCATCGCTAATGTTGCTGAAGGGCTGCCAAGGCGATGTGCCCAGGCAATGCACCAATTGTTACAGTCTGGGTTTGGACAGGACCCGAAAGCAGGCAAGAACGCAGTGATGAAAAGTCCAAAAATAGGTTTTATTTAACCTACACAAAAAACAGCAGCCCTCCTGGACTGCAGGGAAGCACAAGTTCAAACCTCCGGGGCGCACAGAGATCTCCAGCATGGAGCCAACACAGAAGTCGGGTTCTGCTCGTTTCAGAAGTCCAGCCAGACGGCATGGAGACCTCAAACAGGCAGGGGAACGCACCAAAGACAAAAGACCAAAATCACCAAAATATTCCAGATCCAACAAAGTCACCAAAAACACCAAAATACTCCGACACTGGTAGGCAGGAGTTGAGTCCTTAAATAGGCGGCTAGATTGCTGAATGACTGCGGTGTGTAAGCCTGTGGCAGGAGCATGGCTCCACCACACCCCCTGCAGGAAAAACCAAACAACCCGGAATCCTGGACCCCAACACCAACATTTACAATCACTTCAGAAGCAGAAGTTGACCAATTTCCTCCTCTCTTAATGCAGCTTCTAGTAAACTAAAGTGAACTGCCAACTAGGACAGATAGACTAAACACGGTGATGTACTTTTTATAAACTCTCTGTGATAGAATTCTCAAAGTCTTTTCTGTTCCAGACAAAATACATATGCCTCCCTACTTTTCCACCTTTGGCTGTTGTGCACCGCCTGTAGACCAAAAGTGTGTCATGAGTCACACCTCTGTTTAATCTGCTCTCTGCCTCCATCACACCAAATTAGTCTTTAGAGGTAATCTTGAATCCTGGTCATCTTGAGGTGAACATTTCATTCTGCTCGCTGCCATTTCGCTTCACAAAAAGCCCACTGGCTGTAGCCTTTTATAGGGAGCGCAGAAGGGCCAAGGTCTCCGAGAAGAGGGAGGAGACATGCAATTCAAAGGAATGTACATGAACACGCATCCGAACTGGCTTTTAAACAGATAGCTGAAGATCAACACACAGAGGGTGTGTGACATCATGCTAAACTCCAGATGAACTTACCCCTTTAGATCTTCAGATAGCAGATTTTTAATTCTTTCTATCTAAAAAAGATTAATTTCACTATATATTTAAATGAGAACAAACTAAAATACTGCTGTATATATTAAGCACATTCCTAAACTAATACTTTGTTGAATTCATTTAATTACGGTATCCAATTTTAGTGGTGGCCTGGAGTATATCAGCATAATTTGGCTCTGCTTTACAAAAGTAATTCAAATAAGTAATTCAAATTAGCTAGGCTGTGAGGGTGCCTCCAGATCACAGGCAGCCATCTCACCAATTCTCAATTCAATTCTAACTGCAGTTTATTATAATTAATGTATTTTTATCTCTGCCTATTCTCTCCTCTACCTGTCTTCCTCCCCCGTCTCCTCCCTCTCTACCCAGCCGGCCATCAGCAGGAGGGTCCCCCTATATGAGCCTGGTCCCGCTCAAGGTTTCTTCCTGTTAAAGGGGAGTTTTTCCTTGCCACTGTTGCTTGTTGGGGGTCAGGCCCTGGGATTCTGTAAAGCGCCTAGAAACAATTTTGATTGTAACAGATGCTATATAAATAAAGATTGATTGATGGATTGATTGATTGATGGATTGATTGATTGGAGGTCTGGTGCACTGCTGGTTCATCTCAAACTTTTTTCTTCTTCTAGTGAATTCATTCTTTTGCAAATTTGGATGTATGCTTTGGGGCATTGTTCTGCTGAAAAGCAAAATTCCCATTTCCCCCATCTTTAGAAGATGAAGCTGCCAGCTTGGAGACTTGGAGCAGGATGCTGGTGCCACCATGCTTCACTGTGTGCACTGTGTTCTTTGGGTGATGTGCAATGTTGTTTTTCTGGCAAATGAAGCTTTTATACTTCTCTTTAGTTTCAACCTTGGTATCATTATTCTGGGAGACATGCGTCTTTGCAAAATTTTGCTGGATGATTTTATCCATAGAGAAAGGTTTCTCCCTTGCCACCACTCACCCAGACCTAAATATACAGACCAGAAATTTGAGCAGTTTATGATACCGTGGGAGGCTTTTTTTAAGAGGTTCCCACCTCTTTTCATTAATTTTGCTGGGACAGCAGTTATTATTGTCGCCATATTTTCTCTACTGCAACCATCTTCTGTGTTCTATGGTATATCTAGTGTCTTTGAAATGATTTTGTAGGCTTTTCCTGAACGACAGCTTTCTTTGAACAAATCAAAGTCAGGTTAAATAATGGCAGGTGTGTACTATCTACTATTCTAACAGGAGTTTGAATGTGATTGGATAATTCTTGTAGTTAGAGTTTCAATCTTTTAATGCATTTTTTTGCACTATAGGTCAAATTAAAGGTAGACAAAACAAAATCTGATATTTCTTATCTGGCTCTTACATTATTACTTCACTAGCCTGGCATTTTAACAGCGGTGTGCAGACATTTTTATATCCTCTATACTGTATCCATATCAGTTTATGGTAAGACAAAGCTGTTACCTGTGTGTCTTTCTCCTTGCTGTCGTCCCTCCTGCATGATAGACACCACTAGGCGATAGAAAACATTCAAGAAGGATGGAGCTGCTTTCAGCATTACCTGGAAAGAATAAGGAAATTCACAGCTCTCTTAGAGAAGAATGACTGATGATTTTCTCCAGTATAAAAATGACTTTTAACATAATAATACTCAACAGCTGGGCTGATTAACTATAAATTGTGAAGACACGAGCAACTAGAATAGGCTCCAGCACAAGTCACCACCCCATTAAGGGGTAAAATGGTACAAGTTTGATGGATGAGTGTTATAAATCCTAAGTATTTAACTGTGTTTTTTTTTTTAAATATCCACTTTTCACTAAATTTTCTCAAATTAGTTTTACTGCTGAGCATTAACAGCACTACATTTGCAGATTTTTACATTTAGCAAGTTCTTTGGTTCATTGTGCAGTATTCAATAACTATTGTCTTTGAATCATGAATTTAAATGAACCATATTGATTCAGGGCAAATTTTCTCTAATTTGGAGGTCATGTTAAAAACCATTGTTGTTAAAATACTTACTTATATATTAATGGTAAATATATATTATATCAATAGGATTATATTAACATAATAATTTGTATTACATATATACTAATGTTCATAATTATTTTCCCCAAATCTAAGAATGTAGCTGAGAATACTCATAAATTGTTCAAGGTTCATGGTGTATACTAACCAAAACTATTCTTTTTATTTTTTGTCAATCAAGAGGTGACAGAATGACCAGAACAGCTTGGCCTTGGCGATTAAACTTCTAGAATACAACACCTTTTTGGGGTGGTGTTGTTTCCCTACAATTCCCTTAAGTACATATTAATACAAAAAACCCTAAAGGTGTTTAGTTAATGTTATCATTATGGAAAAAACATCTGTAACTGAATACTTTTAATTTAATAACAGTTTAAATCCAACTAAATATCTCCAAAGTCAATGTATTTATTTCCAGAGTTTAGAAAATGTTTTTTTTTTAAATTTGACACGATTATAAAAAACAACAATGGCCTGTTTCTTCATTCATACCTGAGGATGACACTGGATAATTGCAAATAAAGCCTCATGAACAGCCAGAAACACTGAGTGGTAGACCAGTGGGCTCAAATGGTCGAGTGCCACCGACTGGAGGGCTCCAAGGACCATTGTCACATAATGAGGACTGGTGAGGAGCCCCTCTCCCCGACGTAGCAGCAACGTTACTGACATGACCGTTGGGACAGTAAATGGGAGGATTAGAGATGGGTCCTGACTGGACCATGTTATGAAGAGCTGTAATTTAAAAAGGCATATAAAATGAAATTATGACATTAACTAATGTGGGAATTTTTCATTGAGACTGCAGCCATTTCTATTAATATCAATACTGTGCAGAACCAAATAAAAAACATATGGATGCCATAAAGGCAATGAAATATGATTGAACTGTGAATATTCTGGCAGAAATCAGCAGATAAGTCTATTTGTCTATGCACATCTAGCACACTGCCAGACACTTAAAATAACTCCGCCTGTCTTAAAAAGCAAGATTTGTGCAAGACATAAGACATCAAACACACAAAGGGCTTCAGAATGTCATATTCATATCTTCTAACTATGGTATTAAAGCTGTCCATTTTAACCATGCTGTGTGCCCCACATGAAGCTTGAGTCATGAGCTATATCCACGGAAAATTGTTTTAAATATTCTATTGAAGTGAACAAAGAAGTCTTGAATCTTAAAATACATTTTGAGCGCTATTAAATATATTAAACATTTAATCTACACCAAGTATGATTTCATGTATAGTGGTCCTAACAACTCATAATTCTAAAAAGCAAACACATAAAACTTTTTACAGTCTCTAACATACATAAATATGCATGTGCAGTACATTAGGTATTTCTTTCAGGTGTGTCCAAATGACTGTTTACTTTTTCTCACCATAAGAGCAGATATTATCTGTGGTGCAAGCAACCACCAAGCTTTAGAGCACAACTCAGGTAACTGACAGCAGGACAGAAGCTTAATGATGATGACTGCAGACAGCACGTTCTAGAAAAAAGAAAGCAAGTTTATAATTTAATGTGAAGGTAGCTATATTATTATCTATCAATTACTGAGTTATATAATGCTCAATTATCTTTTTATGATAATTGGTTATGTAAATTAGAAGCTGTAATATCAATGTGAGCTTTTTGAAATGGGAAAAACACTGTCACATAGAGCCATTATGTTCTTCTGTTTGTGAAGCTGAACACAATCAATAATTATTTGCATGACAGTGCTTCAGTTTCCTTTCGGATAGCCATAAACTACTCGTCAGAGTAGTTTACAGTACTTTAAACATATTTCAAATTTTAGAGTTCATGGAAGACTGCAAACCAATACACAGAGATGAGGATTCACCTGAAAAAAAGCAATATCTAGAACCCATCTTTTAAATTTATAAAGAGAGGCTATTAGGAATGTGATATTTCACCTTTAGACACTAAACAATATTGTGGTGACTGCCTCACCCTGTAGTTGTCTACCCTCCAATGGCTGGCATTTAATGCTTCTCTTATCATCAACAGCAGCAGGTTGAACTGATCTGAGGTGCTTTCCTCCACCAGATGGCACAGCAGCTCCTGCACAGCTGCCTCCAGTTCACAAAGGTTAGTCGAAGAGAGCCAAGAAGCTGTGAGCAGATTTAAAGTCTGTTTAGTATAGGTAATAAACTCTTGTCCACCAAAATTAGACAAACAAAGCACATTCAGTTTTATGACATTTTGTTAATGGAACCAAACTACTTTTATTCTGTTACTTTATATTTCTAATACAACACTGACTCATTGAGTTGTACAAGAACATAAATACCTGACATCAGTCTGTGTACAGTCTGCAAGATGTGCACGTACACCTCATCTAACTCCTTGTCTCTCTTCATTTTTTCTCCTGTTTTCTTCATTACTTGGTAAAATAACGACAGGAAGTGAAGAGAGGAAACCAAGAACTCCATTGGCCTTTGTGCAGAACATATTTCTTTGATGATCTGGTGGTAGAAGCCCTGATACAGAATCATGTGGCTGAGATTGATGTGACTCTGCTCGTTCTCTTCCTCCACAGACAGTGAGGACAGCTCACACCGAAGCATGATGGTAACAACTTCAACGATATAAGCCTGACTGAGTATGCTGGCAGGCTGGTTTCCTGACTGACTACCAGTCTTGGGCTTTAGTACAGACTTGACGGCTTGTCCGAGAGAAGCAGTTGTTTTCATTAGTATTTGTGCTAAAGTTTTATCCATTGACTTACTTCTGCCCAGATGAGAGACCACTGCCTGGGACAAAGAAGCCAGTGATGCCAGAAGGAGATGATCTGAACACCTGGACCTTCCCAGTTCTACATCTGATGTGACAACAGAGCCGGGTGTCACATCTTCTCTTCTTGCCATTTCCTTACTAATAAGATAGCAGTTGAACTGGTCCAGGTTGAGTCGAACACTGCTGTTCCTATTAATAATAACCTGCAGTAGGCATGTAATCAGGTCCTGTGTAGCACTGATTATGTCCAGCCAATGGGAGCCGCACATAGTTTGAAATCTTCCATTATCGCTGTGCCAGAAGAGACATGTCACCACTGCCTGAAGCAGAGTGCCTCCATGGATATGCTTCAAAATAGTTTGAAAGGATCTACCCTCCACAAGACAAATCATAGCCCTGAGCAGCTTCACCAGAGCCACTGAATCATCTCCACATTCAGGAGTGACAGAAGTAGAAGTGAGGACAAAGAGGAGGAGTAAAAAAATAGAGGATATGTCCTCAGAGTTCATTCCGTCTGGGTTTAGATGTGTTACAATGTTAAGAAAGTCTATTAGTTTGTTACTCTGTTCATTATTCAAAAACGCTGTCACTTTTCCAATCTTTAAAGATGCCAATATTTCCTGAACTAAAGCCTCTTTTTCAAAAAGTTTGGAACATGACTGACTTTCTTTCTTTAAAGATTTACCTTCTTTTTCTGGAAACTCAAAAAGCATCTGATTAACCTTTGTTACACGTGCTTCCTTGAGGATGGAAATGATTCCCCGATTAAGTGAATGGACTGTGGCAGAAAACAATGTAGGTAACTCAGCAAGAAGACTGCTTTGGAGAAGTTGAGAAAAGATGAGTGAGGTAGTCAGATAGCCAGACAGGCAGTCCTTGTCTTCAGCTCTCTTTTTGCTAAGCAATGAACTGACAAGAGCATCTGCTATACAGCCCACATCTTCTCCATTCAGGTGGGGAACAATTAAGGGCAAATTGGACACAATGATATACCAGTGTGCCACAAAGTAGGAGTTTGATTCCACGCTCACAATATGCCTGTTCCATACCTGTTCTTCATCCAGACTCAACATAAACTGGGTTTCAGCAAGAATAGAGTGAGCAGTACTATGCAGCAGGGCAGCGGTGCTGGGTTCACAGACTGAAGCAGTATCCAACAACACTTTCTTCATCTGCTGCAAAATGATGAGTTTGTTGAGTAAACAGCTCATGGGGCTGCAGGTCAGTTGTAGAGATGTAAAACTCTCAAGATTATTTGAAAATGGAACTCCTGCTCCATTTTTACTTCCTGATGGTCCTTCATCCAAAGAGGTGTATTTACTGCAGCGGATAAGGAAGAACATGTTGACCTCCACCCACGTATACTGAAGGAGTAGAGCTGCCTCCTGGGTCTTCTGGACCCACAGTGCTTCTACTTTGCAATCAGTGGTCCCTGTATCCTTCTGTTCCAGTTTTCTTTTGCCTTTCTTTGTGGTCTTTTGAATTGAACTCATACTTGTATTTGCAGCTTTAGTTTCAAGTGGCAGCACAAGGATCAACTCTCTGACTAACTGCTGTATGTCCTCCATCAGTCCCTGACCCTGCCTGACTATGGAGAGTGGAGAGGTGTTGTCAAGAGTCTTTAGGTTAAAAAGAATAACATGAAGGAGCTGAGAGAGGGAGAAGAGCTTTAAAGATGCATTGTTTTTGTCTTGGTCCTGCATCATCTCTTTATCACCTCTCTCACTATCAATCACCATATCTTCAACCTCTCTTTTATCCTTCACAAGATCAGGTAGTACATTCTTCCTGATGGTCTCCAAAATAACAGAACAGATCTCCAAACCCTGTGAAGAAGGAATGTCCAGAAGACAAGTCCTGATAGAAAAAAAGATCTCAGATAAGAGAGGTGGTCGTAGGTGGTCCAGAGCAGGCTGACAGATCACGGACCCGATCTCTGAGAAAAGACGCGGAAGCTGGCGAAGCTTCATATAGATTTGTAGGAGTCTACAAATCATGTCCTGTTGGGAAATAGATATATGGTCTTACTCAAAGATATTTTACAATTTTCAACATTTACTCTGTGAAACTATTTAATGTTTTGATAATGTAAGAGAAATAAGTTGAGACCTCTCTGGCCTTTTGCACATGTGCCGCCACGCATTCAGAATTAACCCAAGAGGTGGACAACAGCTTGTCCAGGTCTGGTTCAACAATCAGATGGTTGAGACTCATAAGGACTTTTAAACAGTGGTACCATGCTGGGATGCTAAGAAAGAATAAAAAAATGAAAAAATAAATCATATTTTGACGAAGGGCAGAGTTAAAACTTAAATTTATGAAAAGTTGTATCTGACTTTACCTTGGCTGGGCCTGGTTGAAGAGCATCTGTCCAATAGATCTATAAAACTTGAGTTGGACCTCTTCGTGTCGGATCTTGTCTGCTGCTATGTTATAAATATCAGCTGAAAGAGCCTGGTTGAGCAGGGACTCCACAGCCAGCAGAGTCAATCTCCAGCTCTCTGGAAGGACCAGAGGACAATTTTCTCCTGACGACAGAGCTATTGGTTCATCAACCTTTTCCAGGGCAAGTTTGTGTCCATCAAGCCCTGTATCCAAAACCAATCTTGTGAGGAAATGAAAACACAGCATGCAGTGTTCTTCCTCATATTTTCCTCCGCCACTTCGGTAGCTTTCCAGAAAGAACTTGAACAGCAGAGAGAGCGTAGTTGACTTCACTGCGTAGTGCAGCGGTTCCTCACAGTAGTCCCGAGTACACAATTTTGAGAGTATGGCATTGACTGGCTTGAAAGAGCCTTTTGCCCCTCCAGAACATTTCACAGAATCACTCTTAGAGGGAAGGAGCTCCTCTTTATAGGCAATCAAGTGATCGGTGGGAAAAAGTGACAATTTAAGAATGGAGTCTATTTTGCTGCGGATGTCTCTACATAGGTCCTGATGAAGACGCATGTGACGAGGTCCAAACTCTCCAGACGCTAGCAGGTGTCGTAATAGGACTAAAATCTGGAGGAGCTGGTTGGTTACCATCATGAAAACTCTATTAGGATTTGCTTGTTGTCGTTGGACTGACAAATAACAGGACAATGCTTGAAGTAAAATGTCAAACAAATTAGCTGACTGGAGGGCTTTCTTTGGATTGGTTGGACAGACACTCTCATCAAATCCTTGCTGATCTGAAGAGTTTTCCATGGTTGGCTCAGTTCGTAAAGTGTCCAAATCAGTGTCAAGTGGATTCTGGAGACACTCGAGCATCATGTCATCAACAGGTTGTTGAAGTTTACGACAACATAGTGAGCAGAGTGTAGCCACAAGAGTGACCATGAGTTCATATTTGGTGGTGAAAACAGATAAAAGAGCAGGGGAGGATAAGAGTCCCTGACACACACTCAGTATGGTAGAGAGACACACCGGTGACTTGGAACCAATGCGTTCCTCCTCAGAGAGACGCTCAAGCAGCAACTAATCAGAGGAAAAAGTAAAGAGATGTTAATGTTAGCAACTGAGTCACTTTCAGTCAATGTTGTAATCTATGATCAAATAAAAAAAATGTTTAACTGTCACGTTACAAACATTGGGTCTCATTTATGAAATGTGAGCAGAGAAAATTTGAGCGTAAACTGTTCATGGACGTAAATTTAGATAGCTACTAACAAAATCTACACATGCTTTCAACCATGTGTAGCGCTTGTGGAAACATACGAACACATATAAATAGTGCTTGTCACTATTGTAAATTACAATTTTAATTCATATTGCGCTCTGTTACGTAAATACTAAGCAGATGCCTTTGAAAAACGTGATATAGGCATATTGTAAACATGACAAATGATTAGAAATAGAAGACATGTAGTTAGTTAAATTAATTGGCAGTAGGTTTAAGATCTAGATTAGGTTGATGAATGCGAATTCTGCATACAAAACTTCTGTGGGCTGTTATAGGTATTCACTTTTTTTAAATGTTATTAGCTCTACATTTCGACAGCTATCATGGATGTAGATTAGACTATATCAATTATGCACAATAGAACATTGCTGGTTTCACATTTCTACTTCAATTTGGAGAGAAAATTGCCCAAACTGTTTGGCACTGTACGACCTAGACTAAATTGATCACTAAGGTATCTGTGATTTTTCAGAATGTAGACTATTGTGACAAAATTTATTACCTTACCATCTGGGGTCGCTATCTCCATTCGGGACAATTGCTGACAAAGCACTCTCCAAAATAATTCCTGCTATGCACTCGTCTGTATTTGACAATTTGGACAGTGAGCCTCCTCCTGTGTCAGATATATTTGTTCTGTATGCAGAATATCTTTTTTGGCCACCGCTTTTATATCAAACCACTTTCTTTTGACCTCAGACATGGTTCTGGGGACAGCAGAGACCACATTGATGCTGTTAATTCCAGGCTTTTGATTTGCCTGTCCCATCAATAATGACCACAATAAAATGTGTTTTTTAACTCAGCTTCACTAAAAATAATCTCTATCTCTGCTTCAAAAAGTTTGTTCTGCTTCAGAAAGTTCAAAAACTTCAGTTCTCTCATTTTGCTTGACTGACAGGTAAGCCGGACGCATCAATTAACACCTCCTTTTATGGTGCTCATTGCCAATTCATGGGTGGAGATTTATGCAAATAGATGATTACCAGGAGCGTGCTGTCAATTTACTATCATTTGGTATTTATGATCTACAAACGTGTTTATGATCAGATCTGAGTTTCCCGAACACAGTTTCATGTGTTCCTGAATCCAGAGTAGGTTATTAGTGGAGTAGGCTATTATGTGTAAATCTGTTCGCAAATTTACCAACGTTTAATTTTTAGTTTGTGTTGATTAGGGATAGTACCGACACCAGATACCTGTATTTCACTACTATTATTATAATCTTTGACAGTTTGTCGGGCAGTGACATGCAGTATTGTTACAAAAAAGCAATTTAATTACATTTAAGTAAAGTAATGTATTTGTGTGTGTGTGTCACTGTGTGTATGTAGAGTTGTGGTGGTCTGAAAAAAGTTGTATCAAACATCCCTAGTGTTAATGGTTTTAATTATGACCAACCTGCGCCATGTTGAGCCTCAAGTTGATGGTTTTTCCTTGCTTAAGAAGAAGGTGGAGCTTCTTGCTGTGAAGAAGGTCATTTAGGTAATGCCACAGACCTTCTAAAATTTTATGGGAAAACTGTACTTTACGACTGTACCAGCCTGTCAACGCATGGGTGCACCAGTCGAGCAAAACCTACGGGGAAAAAAAAGAAATTAACACATAGTATCAGTACAGAAAGCAGTTTTCCAGTATTTTAATTTAAAACTATCCCGGAAGAGCAGTACTGTGATTTTTATACATACATACGTGTGTGCGTGTGAGTGTGAGTGTGTGTGTGTGCGTGTGTGAAATGAGTAATAATATGAATGTGCTTTAACCAACAAATGTAAAAACAAGTATTGTGTAATTGGTCAATAAATGTAAATAGAAACAAAAATAAAAATATTCATTATGGAATGACTTTTCTTTAGCTCTAGACTAGACTATGTAATCCAACAGTGGAATATAAATCATTAAATATAAGTTTGTTATAGGTTTATTTAACAGGTCTTAATCGCATACAAAGGATGAATTTATGCAACACAACTAGAACTACCTGTTCTTTGTTTGGTAGAAGGCACTGAGTTGAGATCCAAGCAAACCGTGCAAGCTTTAACTTATCCTCCCATGGCGTGTGAGGACCCTTTAACTTTAAATGAATCCCTGAGTACATAGCAGCCATCAAGGCAACGGATGATGCCAAAGATCAGCTGAAAACAAATGAAAAGACAGAAAAGAAACTGACTGACATTAAATTATTATGTGCTAGAAAACATCCATGACCCAGGTAGGACAGATAATCCGAACCATCAACATAGTTAGAAACAGATTTTGATGTAAAACAAGCACATTGTAGATTAGGTCAGACTGAGAACAACTCCTGTACGTTTTTATTTACTTTAACGTTTCTAAATGGATCCTGCACGGATTTAGAAAACTGGCATGCATCGCAGCTAACATCTACTTAACAGATACAGCTCATTTAATCAAGCAGCAGAGCTGTGTATCCTTGAATCGCTATGAAATCATATACAACTGAGTGTTAAACGTTAAGCAGTTATGTTGTATGTGTATATGTGTTTTACCTAGTTTATTAGACTTTACCTAATTTCCACACGCACGTGTCTCCTCTTGTCAGAGATACTTTCAACTTTCACCTTAGTGTCAAGGCAAAACCAATCGAAATTCGATTTAGGATAGTTCGACAAAAAATAGTGGCATTTTCCCCACATTGATGGAGATCATTTATATTCTATGTATATTTATATATGTATATTTATATTTCGTACATTCCGAGAGTAAAAGATAAAATAAAAAATTGTCGAACCTTGAAACACTTTCAAAATTTGCAACGATTTGGGTTTGCTTGGTTATGCCTTGTAAAGTTTGCGTAAATGAGTTTCCGAAACCACCCCCTATACCATAGTGTGGACGCCATTTTGAAATAGTGTCCGAATTGTTAGTGAGCATCGCTGTACCCTATGTAGTGCACTCAATGTATCCCACAATGCACTGCGAAACGTAGTGTACAAGCGAGCACCCTAACTCGGAAATGTATTTCATCAGCCTTTACGGTATCACGTGACGGTATCACGCTGATTGGATACATTTTTTTTATCGTCATTTCTACTGTGCGGTTTGATATATGAAATTTTTGGAAATGAGATTTTTTTTTTCAGTAGGGGTCCGACATGATCATCTTAAATTATTACAACATAAATGTGTAAAAAAGAAATCAATCAATCTTCACTGATCTCACTTAATCACTTAATTCACTTAATCTCACTTAAAATTGTTCTTCGGAATCGTCTGTTCCTCACCAGGCGACAGAATCTCAGTAAAAGAATATTTACAAAGATGAAAAGTAGCTCTGGATCCATTTTTTGATGAAAAATTGGTTTATTAAATGTTTTCACTACAGCGGAATATGACTTGAGAATGTGCCATCACGTCTTGGCTTGAAAATGTCAAGGGACAGTAATTATTTTAGGTAATAAGTAATTATTATTGACATTAATATTTCATTTTATTATATAAATTTAATTATCGGGTAAAAAAACTGCATTTTCATAAAATGACCGCTGAATGTATTTCTGATGGGTTAAAATAATTAAATGGACCTGGCCACTTTTTCCGGCGACCGGTTCGTAATTGTTATGCGACACCATGACGTCACTTTACGTGCGCCGTAAATGACGTTGTTGTCCGAATACTAACTTTAAATTGAGTGCACTACGTAGTCCAATCAATCCATGTCCCCCATGTAGTGAGTAGTGAATAGGGAATGAGTGTGTGGTTTCGGACACACACACTCTAGTGTGTGGTTTGCGGAAGACCTGTGTGGACACGGTAGCTTAAGTGGTGTCACCTATTCTGTCCTGGCCCATTATCCCTTTTCAGTTACGGTATATTTTTTTATTTTAGTCCATCGTAGCATTTGGGCTCTTCCCGGTCATTGGTATCTTGTATCTTCACTTCCGCCATCGGCCATCGATATTTTCTGCGACAGATGACAGTGACAGGCGGGGTGTTACCTTCCATCGATACCAGATAAGCCCAGTTAGGGTGCTGCCTGGACCAGATAAAACAAACAATAACGGTTTCAATCCTACAATGTAGCAGGAAGAAGCGCCAAAGACTCGACTATGGATACTGTGCGTTGACTTCACAGCTAAAGGAGAAAAAAATGCTTTTGCGGGCGGACAAATTAAGACCATCCAACACTGAAACCGAATGAGGAAGCCGCGTAAAGCTATTTAACTTCGTTTCAATTTTTGGCAAGAATCAGGAAGATGCTTCTTTTTATTCGTGTGCTAAGATGCACTCGTGGTGTCTTTATGAACAAATTCAAGCTAACACAGCCCAGGATGCTATGGCTGGATCAGCGGCTGACCTCGTCCGTTGCTTTTCACAGGCTCAAACCGGCGACCACCATTGGAGCAACACCTGTTTCCTACATCTCTTTACCTGGGAAGGACATTGTCGTGCTGCCATGTAATCGCTATAGAGCGTTACACACCCCTGCCGACCAAGCACGAATAATCACAAACACGCACGGTGCCTTTGCCAGTTCTTCAGCCGCTTCTTCTCCAACACCGGCCGAATCACTGAAGGCACCGACGGTCCCAACGACAACCGTCCCCCTGGATGATGTCAAAAGAATATTAAAACTAGCGCAATCTGAAAGATGCAGACTTGCAGGTAATGGGGTTTCCTTGTTGAAAGATTGCCTTTTTAAAGATGTGATGATGATGTCTTACCAAAAGTTTTCTCTGTTTGTCACCCCAGCTGCTGTGGGATTCCTCACCATATCCAGTGCAATCACTATGTCAGCACCTTTTTTCTTGGGTAAAGTGATTGACACCATTTACGGCAGCGAAATAGACACAGACACAATGACTGCCTCCCTAACTTCTTTGTGCATCACGCTGACGGGGGTATTCCTGTGTGGTAGTGCAGCTAATGCTGCCAGAGTCTACCTCATGCAGATTTCAGGTGAGGCCATCAACTGATACTTTACAGGATAAACTAAGGATGAGTAAATTAGAGTGTGTTATTTGCTGCTGGAATCTGTTGATATGTGTTGTTTCAATTGCAAAAACAGTCTGAGTGCAGCAACATTTCAATTTTACCTCATGAACTTCTAAACTGTGTGCATAGGAACTATATTATCACCAGAATAATAGAAACAAATAAATAATGTGCCATAATTTGATTAATACTAATCGCGTTTGTCAAAATACTGTCATCACGAGTTGTTTCTTCTTCTTCTTCTTTAGGTCAAAAGATTGTTCGTAATCTACGTGCCTTGGTCTTCTCCTCTATCCTTAGACAAGAAGTGGCTTTTTTTGACCAGACACGGACGGGCGAACTTATCAACCGTCTGTCTGTTGACACTGCAGTAGTAGGCCGCTCCCTCACTGACAACCTGTCCGATGGACTGAGAGCTGTTGCTCAGGCTGTTGCTGGTGTCAGTATGATGGTGAGTCTGACCTCAAGGTTAAGTTTATTAAGATTATGGGGTAATGATACATCACAGCTGTAGGATACATTTATATCCAAGGTTTAAAATGACCAACTTAAATAGTAAACATATATATTTATAGTTTTTGTAACATATGTGACCTTCACCATGTAAGTAAAAGTGATTACCAACTTTAGCAAACTTTAGCAAAAACAAAGTAAAATTTCTGAGTAATCAGTAAAAAGAGATTGGTTTCATGAGAAATTCTTCTGTCATAACGTCTATATTTCTGACATGAATTCAGCATAATTTTTGTGTATTTATTTATTTGCATCCCTTTTCTCTTAGTTTTATGTTTCCCCAAGTTTAGCAAGCTTTGTGCTACTGATTGTCCCTCCTTTGGCTGGTCTTGCAATAGTCTACGGTAGATACCTACGCTCCATCTCCAAATGCACACAGGACGCACTCGCACGAACCACACAGGTAAACAATGCCTCAAACAATATCAGTAATGGATAAGGTAAATACCCAAATCAAACCTTTAAACTGATAAAGGTTCTAATCAGGTTTTTCTACTGAAAACTGTTGAGCCTGTATTTATTTATTTCTGTGATTTAGATATTGAAAAAGTTAGCTTCATAAAATGATTAGTATTTTTTTTGTATTATATAAAAATATCTTTATTGAGTATTCCTGTTATACATATGATAGTGATAAAGTTGCAGTTAATGAAGCGTGTGTGTTTGGGGGAAGTTGGCAGAGGAGCGTATCAGCAACATGCGGACAGTGAGAGCGTTTGGCAAAGAGTTGTCAGAGGTCAGAGCGTACAGACAGAAGACAGACGAGGTGTTCTTTCTGGCCAAGAAGGAAGCTGTAATACGAGCTGGCTTCTATGGTGTGGTGAGTGTTTGTGATTTGATTGTAGATACAAAGTACAGTATCACAATCTTGCCTTTGGTGTACCGTACCATCAAGGCTGTGTTCAGAAGCCTTTATTCTTAGACATTTGATTTGTTTGCAAATCCTTTAAAAAAGAATGGACATTTTATAAGACATTTTTAAGTTATTATGAAGGATTATGATGTCTAAGCATGCAAAAGATGACAGCTGTGCCTTATAGGGGTGTGTGTTGTGTGTGCTTCAGACTGGCCTCAGCGGTAACATCATGATCCTGTCCGTGCTCTACAAAGGAGGCCTCCTGATGGCCAGTCAGCACTTGAGTGTTGGGGAGCTTTCATCATTTCTCATGTACACCTTCTGGGTTGGCATCAGTATTGCAGGTAAACTGTAGGTGCTCATTTTCACTTCATGTCTGTGCCATATCGATCACTGTGACAACACCAGATTCATAGGTTGGTATTTTGCAGGTCTGAGTTCTTTCTACTCTGAGCTGATGAAGGGGTTTGGAGCAGGTACCCGACTGTGGGAGCTGCTGGACAGACAGCCAGAGTTTCCCTTAAATGGTTAGTACACATACACAAGGAAAGCTTTTCCCCCTTTGTGGCATATTTGTGTAATATTCATACTGTATATAAATTGTTTATATTGTTTAGTACATACATATAATTATACATTTCAATAACTGCCAGAAATGCATTATTTACTAATGTGATGTATTGTAAATAAAATATCTCTGGCCTTAAAATTAAGGCTGTTTCTGGGTAATTTCTCTCCTAATTTCTATGCTGTTTTAAACGAACTATTAAAAACATTTTCATTTCTTTCGCCCCCTTTTTTCTGTCCCTCCACAGAAGGCTTGGTGCTTCCTCCAGAGCAGTTGAAGGGTCAGCTAGAGTTTTGTAATGTTTCTTTTAGTTATCCAACCCGCAAGGACGCTCCCATTTTCCGGAACCTCAATCTAAATGTCCCAGCTGGTACTATTATGGCTGTGGTTGGATCCAGTGGGTCTGGAAAGTCAACTTTGGTCTCCCTGCTACTGAGACTCTATGACACAGATGCTGGTGAGACTTAAATTGATTTGCTCGGGGGGGGGTTATCGCCTGTGATGGTTTTGCCTTTTTTCCAGGTTATATCACTATTGATGGTCATGACATCAGGGATTTAAATCCCTATTGGCTCAGGAGTCAGATTGGAACTGTGAGCCAGGTGATAAATGATAAATTGGAATTTTCCATGTGACATCACACATGAATAGAACCATTAAGGACCTCTAAATAACAATTTTTGTGGCTTTCCTTGATTTTCTCCCAGGAGCCGGTGCTGTTTTCCTGCTCTATCAGAGATAACATAGCATATGGTGCCGTAGACCCAGAAGCTGTGAGCAATGAGGACATCTTCAGAGCAGCCAGAGTGGCCAATGCTTACAACTTCATTCAGGCTTTCCCAAAGGGCTTTGACACTGTGGTGGGGGAGAAAGGAGTGCTGCTTTCAGGTTAGACATTACGATCACACCTGATTTACCAGCAAGAACATCTTTTACCTCCCTTTACTCGTTTTGCTGTAAAATATTTTTATTCAGGGAAGATTGTAGCATTCATGTTGAAATTGTTGGTTAAAGAGCAAAACTGGTGTTGAAATTCTGTTACCATTGTTACTTGTACTTTACTTTTCAGGTGGTCAGAAGCAGAGGATAGCCATAGCCAGAGCGCTACTCAAGGTAACATAACATGCTGGTTCTGGAAGCTCATCAAATCTTGGATTTGAACTGTTTGTGAAATAATGTTCTCCTCTGTTATCTCTTCAGAATCCCAGGATCTTGCTTTTAGATGAAGCTACCAGGTGATTAAGGAATTGTTTCAGAATTCAGTAACTAGAACTACATAGTACAGTTAAGCAGATTTGTTTGACCGTTCATCAATCCTCAGTGCTCTGGATGCTGAGAATGAGCTACTGGTGCAGGAAGCCTTGGAGCGTCTGATGGATGGTAAATTATTTTATGACAGCTTTTGTTTGATTTGCTCTGAAAAGTCTTTTGAGTTTATTGTTCACATGTTTGCTATTTCTTATACCCTCAGGAAGAACAGTTATGGTTATTGCTCACCGCCTGACCACAATCCAGAATGCTCATGCTGTTGCTGTGCTGGACCAGCAGCATATAGCAGAGGTAGGGCAGCACAGAGAGCTGCTGGCCAACAGACAAGGCCTGTTCAGAAAACTAATGGAGAAACAGGCATTCCTTCAAGAAGAACAGAAACAGGCACTTCGCTGAGAGGTGTGGTTCTAGTAGTAGTTCCTACAATGATAAAAGTGAGATTATGTGATGAGGTCAGTGGCTGGTAGAAAAGAAGTATGCCAATTTAGACAGTTATGAAAGTAGAGATGGCTGACAAATGGTTAAGAAGAGCAGAAATAATCATAGGATAATAGATTAACAATGAAGACACTTGATTGGAAATTCATGGAAAATATGAAAAATTGTTCTGAAAGTTGCCAAGTGGATATTGGAAAAGAGAATGTTTTGTTTTAATCACTGGTGTAAGAGGCTTCACTATTGGCTTCACTATTGGCTGTGACAGGATCAAGTTGTAGTGACACGAAAGTGTTCCACCATTTTTATTACTAAAACAGCATCATTCTGGTATGACGGGCACAATGCAACATTTATTTTAAACTTGAAACTTGTCTGTAGAACCTTTTTAGAGTAATTTAACTTTCAATAAGCCAGAGTTTTCAGTGTGTGTTGTTAAAACATGTCTCAAGGTTTTGCTGAAGGTTTCAGAGGTGCTACCTGGAGCGTGCAGACCTCCACCGAGCAGGTCATTTCCCCACATATTGTGACCTACACCTATAGAACAGTATATAGAGAGCAGCAGTGGTGATACTAGTATATATATATCACAGGTTGCTTTATGATCAAACCCCGTTGGCTTTGATATATGGAAAATCAATGTTTAAAGTCCCATCAAAATCCAGAATGTCAACAAAATTTAATCAGCTCTTCTTTGTCCCAAGATCAACATTTCTTGAATGTTTTACTGAAATCTCTTTATAATTTTTAGAGATATTTCACTAAATGTCAGACATATTTTTCTACACACAAAATCAGTCGTGGTCATAGAAATTTTGATGTTTTAGCATAACAAACCTTAAATCTGTTCTTTTTTTATTACCATTGTTTTGATTTGTATTTGTTAAGAGATAGAAATACTCTGATCAGAATATGTAATGTACATTCATACATATTTTTGTGGTAAATAAATTAATAAATTTCTCTCTAAATAAAATATGATTACGGTAGTTTTTCTTTACAGTTGTCTGACTTTATACTGCTGAGATGCACACTGCATTTTATAAAATTGGAATGTTTTAATTATTTTGTTATATATGTCCGTAAAACTTATTTTACACTTGGGTAAATTGCCTTATATAAACCTTTTTTAATAAGTGCATTTCTATGACTCAAGGACACTTTACATGTTAAAATAAACCAACAGTTAACAAAGATGAGACAAAATATACAAATAAAATATAGATTACTACCTTAACATGAACATGAACATTTCTTTTTCTTAAATTTCCCGGGTATTTGATATAAATGGATGCAGTGCATTATGGAATCAACAGGTAATGAGATTGCCTCTCTATTCGTGGGACTGCTGCATAGGTCTTTACTAAGTTTCATATCAATCCAGATCATTATACCCACAGAAAACCTAATGGTAATCAGAGCAGAACATGTGATCGATCTATGATCGATCCTTGTTGCCGGTTTATAAAGTCTTTTATGATTACATTTATACCAACTGAATCAACAAAAAAAGTTGCATTTTCTGGTGTTGAATTTTGTAAAAGGTACAGTCTCGGGAGGCAGTTGTGTTGGAAATAACACTGAAATGATAAAATGTTTGGACATGCTAATAGATGGTTGCTCCTAATGTTTGTATAAGCAGTGAAGACATGTGTGAGTTTAAATTAACCCCTCCAACAGAGGCAGCAGTTGTTGTGTGTAGAGGGTTTCTCAGCTGGCTAATATAGTTGGCTAACTATGGGTTTCTAATATCAGCTCCGTGTGCCTCAGCTCCTCTCACTTTTCTATGTATTGACCCTGGGCTATTTGAGGAACTAGTGGAACTGAGGTTCATGAGAACGGGTGGCAAAAATAGAATCGTTCTTTCAATTCAAGGGTTTTGTTTGAATCTCATTTTTACTCTGACATGGCTGATTGGAGGAATTCAAGAGAGACATGATCTGCTGTTTTTCATAAAAGAATATTTTAATGAGTACAGTCATGTTTTCAGGTAAAGAACAATATGTAATTAATATCATATATGTTTTTATACGATGCAGCATGGTCGAAGGCTAACTAAAGTGAACACAATATTTTCAGTAGAATGAGAGCCTCGGATCCTAACCTGAGAAACTCATTAAAATCTACTCTAGAGCAAATCTGTAAAAAGCAGGGCACTTGGGTATATTGTTCTGGGGAATCAATGCCCAGACTTGAACTAATCTTACTTTTTCTGACACTTTCACCCTCTGTGTCAAAAACAGAAGCAGAGTTTAGTTAAAACGTGAGTGAATTGATAAGAAAACTTGAAATCATCTTGAACAATCATGCTCTGACCAAGAACTCGTGCCACTTTTATTTTTCTGGCTGAAAGAATAGCATGCAAACACTCACAATTTTAAAACAAAAAAAATCCCTTGTCCAAAGTTCTTCCTTCTGCTGGCTTGGCTACAAACATTGAAACAAACGGCATTCATTTTTCTGCCACCTGCCCCACACACCCTTTCACCTTCTTCAATCTCCTCCCCTTCCTTGAGTCCATACAAGAGACAACCGCTTGCAGGTCCTCCCCTTCCTCCTCCTTACTCAGTCCCCTAATCTCCTCCTCTCACTCCCTGCCAACTGCAGTCCCTTTTACATTTTAGGTGTAATTCCAAAATGCCTCACCACAAGTGCATAAAAGTAGCTCTACCTTCACTGCAGCCCCCTCCCCTACCTGACTCCTGGTCATGAACACGTGGGCGTGTGCATGCGTGCACAGCCACACACATACACTCCTAGCGTTGATCCCATTTAGTTAATTACACTAATAAAAAAAAGTGAAATATAGATTATAAGTGCATAAATTGTTGTTAAACCTAGAAATAACAGCAGATTGTGAAAATTACTATGTACACTCACACACCTTCCCATGTCATGTCTCAGAATTTGAAATACATACTGAAGCCTTCTGTGGCTTCTAATAATCCAAGTCACAAATACTGCCACTGTATAAATCAAGCTTTAAAGCACCAAATATGTCATTCAAAGTAAAGTTTATAAAGCTAGAAAATTAAAAAACCATGTGTTCAATTGCCTTATTTGCATGCATTCGCCATGTGCAGTACAATGTCTGCACCTTTTAGCTATTTTCAGCAGGAATCCTCAGCTGTCTTTTGATGACTTCTGAGCCTCATTCAATTCAACAAATTAAACCTACATTAGTGCTTTTCTTTTAAACTATTCCCAAAGCTTCTATCTCCATTCATTTCCTTTCATTTATTGCAATTAAATTATTTTTCTAGTCCTCTTTCAATATCAGATGTCCATTTTCAGCATAACCATTTTTCAGATAAGTGACTTTTATTGTCAGTTGTTGTATTCTGTCAGTATGTAAATGTTACAGGCATGCAAACGGTGGCGAAAGAGATTACAATATGTAATGCATTGATAATATAATGCTTCTGTTAGTGTGAATTGTTTAGTTATTGGTGAACAGCGTTCCAATCGGTATTTATGAACATAAAAATAAATTGAACTGTCAGCTGGAGGCCAGTCCCTGGTTGAGCTGTCAGTCAATCGTTTTCTGCACACTCTCTTCTAAATCTGATGACCTCAGCATTTTTCCATTTTAAGGCCAGTGGAGTCCCACTAACTGTAAATCTACAACCCTGGTTGGTAGCAACTGGCGTCTATCCTCGAAACCTCCAGTGGCCAACACGCTCCTTATACGGCCCTCGAGGTGGGACCGCGGGGCTCCATGGGAGGCCAGAACGACAGTTCCATTTATGGCACCTGTTCTCTCTGCGTCGGGGGCGCACCCCGTCACTCACGGACATCCCCTGAATCTCGATGGATGGCACCCCTCTTGCCCGTCCTCCCTCCTTCTTGCTGCGCCCCTCTCCTCCCCCAATTCCCCGACCGGGTGGCGTCCTAATATGGCAGAGGGCCGGGATGGGTCCAGTGCTGAGGTTTGTGAATGGTGGAGGTAGGGTATAAAAGATGAACCAGCAACACAAAGAGCCGTAGCTGGTTCAGCAGCAGCACTGGTTGGGTCTTTCTCTCCGAGCCGCAGAAACACTCCTAAGGTAAGACCCTGGAACAGCCCGCTTCTGAAGCTTCTCATCCAGTCTGGTAGCTCAGACTGAGCCGTAACAGAGCTTTCCTGTTTAGTTTTGGGGTTTTTTTTCCCGTTTAGTTATTGGTTTAGTTTCTTATTTAGGGGGGGGGGGGGGGGGGGGTTGAGAGAGAGACAGACGGAGATTTTTACTTTACTTTACTAGATACGTGCTGTTTTCATATATTTAATTCACTTGTGATTTTGCACCTAAATTGTCAGATTGTATGGTAATCTGATGTGACTTTTATCATCATCAATGTATTCTTTACACCTATAATGGATGTTTAACTCAAGCGTCATGCGTAAAGACTTGCGCATAAATGTGCCGTGGAAGCAATTAGGGCGAAGGACATGTTATATTAAAAATGTTCAGTACACAAGCAATGGCAGTTATTTTATTAGTTAATACATGCAATAAATACACCTAACTTGATATGTAGACAGGTAAGAGTGACCTTAAGGATAAATAAGGATTTATCGGGGAAATTACTTGTGTCATTTACACAATATTTCTGTGTGACTAGGCTGAACTCTTCATCTTCCCCTCTTTTATAGAAGCCACCATGTGTGACGACGATGAGACTACCGCCCTTGTGTGCGACAACGGCTCCGGGCTGGTGAAGGCTGGCTTCGCCGGAGACGATGCCCCCAGGGCCGTGTTCCCCTCTATCGTCGGCCGTCCCCGTCACCAGGTAAACCTCCGACAATATTTATAGCTGACTGGAAGATTTTCTTGTATGCAGTGAATAAGAAAGAGGGCAAAAAAAAAAAATCACAATAGCTTGTAAAGGGAGTATCATAACATATACATTTGAAAACAAAATACATGTATATAGCTAACCCAAAAGTAACATTTTCGTCACATTATTGGACAATCAATAATATGACACTAGTCATGCCATTTTGGTATATATTTTTATCAGCAACCTTTAGACGAAGAGAAACAATCCCTACACTCCTGCTAGGAATTGGCGCATTAGTGATTGGGGCTTTTTACGCAATTTGGGACAGGCAAATGATATGACGTTTTGGCTATTTTTAACGTCGCTCTAACGTTTCCGTCACCTCCTATTTTCCTCTCCCTTCAGGGTGTCATGGTCGGTATGGGTCAAAAGGATTCCTACGTCGGCGACGAGGCTCAGAGCAAGAGAGGTATTCTGACTCTGAAGTACCCCATTGAGCATGGCATCATCACCAACTGGGACGACATGGAGAAGATCTGGCACCACACCTTCTACAACGAGCTGAGAGTGGCCCCCGAGGAGCACCCCACCCTGCTCACAGAGGCCCCCCTGAACCCCAAGGCTAACAGGGAGAAGATGACCCAGATCATGTTTGAGACCTTCAACGTCCCCGCCATGTATGTGGCCATCCAGGCTGTGCTGTCCCTGTACGCTTCCGGCCGTACTACTGGTAAGACTGACAGCTGCATACTGCTGCATATCAGCGTTATAACAGAGACACGAACTATTACACGCAGTAAACAAAACACACCTGGCTTCATTATTACAATTAAATTCTAAACCGTTACAAATAGATCAGATCAACTTGTAGAAACGCACTGACTGAGCAAATAATTCCCATTAGGTCATTGTGGCCTTTTTGCGCATAGCTTTTACGCACGAACGGCCAGCGCTTTAGGGCCGTGTTAAGCTTATCCCTTGTACTCTCAGCTTATGTGCATATTTATGATTCCATTTCATTCGTGTTTCACATATTTACGCTCAAAATCGATGTGTGGATCTGGTGTAAGGGTGAGTTGACTAAACAATCGGCTGCCCTCATTAAGGTATTGTGCTGGATGCTGGTGATGGTGTGACCCACAATGTCCCAGTCTATGAGGGTTACGCTCTGCCCCACGCCATCATGCGTCTGGACCTGGCTGGTCGCGATCTGACCGACTACCTGATGAAGATCCTGACTGAGCGTGGCTACTCCTTCGTGACCACTGGTAAAAATTTTAACGCCGCCCACAATACACTGCGCTTTGAGCCTTGAATATTCTCTGATCAATTTGCCCCTTTACAGCCGAGCGTGAGATCGTGCGTGACATCAAGGAGAAGCTGTGCTACGTGGCTCTGGACTTTGAGAACGAGATGGCCACCGCTGCCTCCTCCTCCTCCCTCGAGAAGAGCTACGAGCTTCCCGACGGGCAGGTCATCACCATCGGTAACGAGAGGTTCCGTTGCCCCGAGACCCTCTTCCAGCCATCCTTCATTGGTAATTGCCTGTGAATTTAGACCACGATAAATACCGATCAGTCCCGGTTACCTGTCCTCGTGTTAACGGCAGTTATTTTACCTGATCAGGTATGGAGTCCGCTGGTATCCACGAGACCGCCTACAACAGCATCATGAAGTGCGACATCGATATCCGTAAGGATCTGTACGCCAACAATGTGCTCTCCGGTGGTACCACCATGTACCCTGGTATTGCTGACCGTATGCAGAAGGAAATCACTGCTCTGGCCCCCAGCACCATGAAGATCAAGGTCAAAATTAAGATACAAAAATAAACTAAAGTAAATTAAAACCGCGGGAATATTGACGGATTTTCCTCATTATCTCTCACTTAGATCATTGCCCCTCCCGAGAGGAAGTACTCCGTCTGGATCGGTGGCTCTATCCTGGCTTCCCTGTCCACCTTCCAGCAGATGTGGATCTCCAAGCAGGAGTACGACGAGGCAGGCCCCAGCATTGTCCACAGGAAGTGCTTCTAAATCCCCCACCTTCTTGTCCAGCTTCTTCATCTTTTGCACCACCAGCTGTCTTGAGACCAGTCGAGAAGGATCAACCTATGCGGCACAGCAACACTCTGCTCTTAATGGACTTTTTGTCTCTGCTATTGACATTCATATGCATTCTTATCCTTTAAAATGTGCATATTTTGTAGCTGTCTGTTGACTGTGTTGTACAGAGAGAGGCTGTGAAAAACCAAAACTGAACCATGCATACACCACAAAAAATAAATAAAAAAAATAACAACAACATGTTGCCCAACACATGGTAATGTATAACTGTATATACATATTACTAATTAATTAAAGTCCATTATTTGGTATATCAGCCCCTGGCCCTGTTTTCTATCAAAGGAAGGGTATCAGCTGATCTAGAAATGACTGTGACGACGAGCAAAGAATTCTAGATATGTAAATATAAAATAATCAATATACAAAAGTAATAATTTCTTCGACACATTTCTACTCATAAAGCATTTACGAGAAGAGCCCTGAGTGGTTGTGGACCTGGTCAGTGCCGGACCAAAGAATCGGCTACACCCCCCCCCCCCCCCCCCCCCCCCTCTCGACGTTCGTGCAGGATGAGTTTGAGATGGGATTCTTGATCGGTCTGTTGATTGGAGGCTGCTTGATGACAGGGTTAGGCATGCCGTCAAGGTCCAGCAATTTGACTTACCGAGAATGTGTTCGAGCAACAGCAACCCCGCTTTAGACCCATCAAATCTGTCACTTGCGACATCCGACACCTGGCTCTGTATACCGCTGCGCGTCTATGAATGTAAGACCGGCCCGCAGACCATCTTTGGACAAAACCAGACCCAGGGGGCATCTCCGCAGCACAGCCTTATATGCATAGAGACACAGCAAGTTGTCGGATTTGAGTTTGCATTTGAGTTGCAGAAGATCCATGCGCCTGCAGCGTGCGTCGAGAAGCGCCGTTCCAGATCATTCAGAGCGGACTGAACTGTCATGTGGCTATAATGAATAACCTTGGATATTTTTACAAGGACACATGTGATGCATTTAAGTTTGTCGAACCCAGATACAAGAATGCCGCAATGTGTCAATCAATGTGACGTTTGAGGTGGATCAGTTGTACGAAACAAATGTGAAGATTGCCTTCCACAAGAAGAACGTATCATGCAATTTAGCCTATTGTCTGTCTCGTATACAAGAAAGCACTTACAATTTCTTTATTTACGTGGTTATTTGCAACCTAAAGTTCATCATCACGCTGACCGTATTACTGACTGCTTCTCCAAGTGGGCGGAGCTAAATGACGTAACCAGCGTGTAAGGCAGCAACTCGATTGCCATCTGTTCAGCACCAGCTTCGGGTGTAATACGATCCCAGAGTAAGTATATTTACTGTATTTAAATTTAGATTCTTAGAGGGGTTGTCTAGTGCTGCCAGAATTTGATTGATTGTCAGAGAGACTTTAAGGCTGTGGTTTATATTAGCCAATACCGACCGGCGATTCTTAATATTACATAAGTTCACGATGATAAACATTTATGAATTAAATGGTACAACAAATTTTACAATGATTCTGCACAACACAGGAACAGTTTTCGATTTAGTAGCCAGTCGGGTTTTTGTAATATAATACGATGCCTACGTTTGATAGCCTACGTTAATTGTACGGACATTCAAATGCACCTGTGGGTAGGCCATGTTTTGGAGTAATATGTTAATATAATGGTGGGTTGGTTATTTGCAGCCAACAAACAGTTACTCTTTTAATGCATTATAGCCGACCTTTATTTTGTAGTGGTAGTAAACGGACGTTTACATCGCGAGAACCTATCAGATGACGAGATGTCAGTGTCAACATTCTCGTGAAGTTTCTGCTGTTCACGAGTCAATAAACCGTTCTGAAATTCAACAGAAAATTGTTGTTTTGATTTAGAGTTAATGAAGTTCTGCGTTCAGTCAGACAAACGGCGATTTTTTTTCGTCAAGCTCGGCGCTCAGAAGCCAGACTAAGCTAACCGGATGTTATTGGTTGAAGTAAAGCGGAAGTGGAAGTGTCCTGGTTGGAGGGCGACGCCCCCAGATGTTCCATTGGTCCAAACTCTTTTACGTTATATTTAAATATCTGGCGGCGATAACAACCAATTTTTTGAGATGATCTTATGCCTTATATTTGTCTAAAAGACGATTAAAACCAAAAATTGATGACCTGTTCACCTACCAGTTATTGTGCTTAGCAACGTGGCCTTTTACGGTACATTCCTAACCGTTTTTTTCTGATTAGGCGACAACATGGTTACCAGAAGACTCCGTTCGGAGTACATGAAGAAATTTAAAGACCCCAAATGGGAGACCTACAACAAGTGTTATGAGGATACGTTGAAATACAGACTGACCCGCAGGCTGCTTGAGCAAACCCACAACCCCTGGTTCTGGAGAGGCTCCGATACTGACTCAGATTCCGGAGGAAGAAGCCCCCTGTCTCTCTCGAAAGTGAGACCAGAGGCCCACACGGAGGCGTGTGGCGACCGACTGGGGCCTGACCCAATGGTACCAAGGCTTCCCCTTCAAGATGAGTTAGAAGAGGTCCAAATGTCAGCTCCCCATTTGGTAATTAATGGTGAAACCGGTGCCAGAGGGACACAAGCGCAAGAGGAGAGAGTCTGCAACGGAGGCAAACAGTTAACGATGACTAAAAATCAAAAAGGTAATTCCAGAAATTCTACACATTTATTTAGAGCTTCTGATGTAGTTTTTAAGAAATTTTGTTTTTATGCCACCAGAAATTTCCTGCATTACAATTTTGACAGATATTTTGTTTTTATAAGGTAATTGAAAGATTACTGTATTGTTTTTTTTCTCCATTATTTTCTGCAAATGAAAAGAGAGTTATTGAGGGTATATAAATGTGTATGCAGATATATATTTTTTATCTCAGAATTTCTCAGTTGAAATTTGAATATGGACCTGAACTCAAGGATAAACCAAAACAAAGCCCAAATAATTCTGGAAAAAAAAGAAATAGGATGCATCATTTACATTTAAGGACTTAAATGTTTTCCAAACTTGTGCTTTATCAAATCCTATAAACTTTCAAAATGACAAAGTAAAATCCCATTTTCATTTAAATTGATATTTTAATCATCTTTCCATCATGCAGAGTTTCGATTTAATTTTGATATTTTCAGATTCAGATTCCTTTATTTGTCCCACACAGGGAAATGCAACAGCAGAAAATTTTAGTATTTTATCTGTTCTCATTGTAGAAAAAGAAGCAGGTCAAACCAAACAGACTCAACCCTCAAAGTTCTCAAAGCGCTCCTGGCGGGTAAGTGCTGCATCCACACAGCAGCGCAGGGAGGAGAGTATGCACAGAAGACATCCTTTTGCTCTCTATGGTTCAGGGGAGAAGGACGCAAGCATGGCAGGTAGAAAGACACATAACGTTTGCCCTGCAGCTTCAACCCGCGAGGTAAGCTCCCTGGGCGTACCACTGTGTGACAAAGTGGCGTTGTGGCTGAATCTTATGGTTATTCATCTCCTTCTCCCCCTGGTAGATCCACGAATCTGCTCTTCGTGCCAAGACCAGACGGGAAGTGGAACGTCAGATCCAAATTCAGAGGGCGGAGTGCCGGAGAGCCAAATCTGCTGATCTGGTCAAAGCAAGAAAGGTGGTGCAGCCAGAATTTAACCCCTGGCTGACGGAGTACATGCGCTGCTTCTCTGTACGTTCTCGTTAGGACACAAACACAGAAGCAGGTTTACTGTTTAAAAATGTAAAGGTTAAGCCATCATTTTCTGTAAAACACAGAAGGTGCTGGTATGGAGTACAGCCTTGTGCTCCAACTGTGCATCATTCTCTCATTCAACACATTAACTGACAAAAAAAAAAACTTTAACCACATGAATACTCATTTTACGGGATAGAGAAAATAAATGTGAATAAAGTGTAATGGAACCAACATTGTCCCTTTAAAGAGAGGCCACATGGAATGTAACATGTATTCACACTAAGTCACCATGGAATCCCACAATACAGAATAGCATGTGTGAATACATGTAGCTGTTTTCTTATGGGCAATTCTGATTAATAATGACCAAATATGAACACTGAGCAGTGCAGTTTGCTCATATATTTAACAGGAAATGATCACAACTTTTGTTGATAACGTTCATCGATGCCCTTTGTGAAATTGAGAGGCTTTTTAGCCAATTTAGCGTCTGGAATCCTGTTTAAATGTTTATGTAAGCATCTGTTTTTAAGGGTGGAGGACTGCAACACTGAAGTGAGGTTTACACCAACAGGGAAAATCTGTACAAACTACGGTATGTTTTCACCTTAAATACTTTTATGTATTATTGGCTTAAAGTAGAGAAGTCACCACATTTATCATTGCTGTGTGTGTTTGCCATCATTCATCATTCTGGTGATATGAATGTGTGAAATTAGTGAAAAGGTGTGATTTTGACTGTGAAGATTTACATTTTAGGGGCACTTTTCAATATTTTTCCATCATACTAACTTGGGATCTGTGCTTATTTTGCTGAACTGTGGTTTAAGCTTTTTGGTTAAAGCTGATTATGCAACATGAGGCTTAATGTTCAACAGTTCCTGTGTAATTTATGTGAACATAAATGGTGCTTTTGTTTCACTAGTCTGAATTTCACTCATGCTATAGATCAATCAGGCTTTTATTAGTTCCACTTCTAACTACATGTGTACCACAATGAGTTTTTGGTGTTTATATACTGTTTTTCCTAAATGAAATTTTATTTAATGACTTATTTCTTTTTTTTAATGTTCCAACTTGGCCTTTTATTTCAGAATTAAAACTGATTTCTGATTGTTTCAACAGTTCAGTCCGTGGATGTGAATTAATGTGCAATATTACTCTTAAAATTTGAAAAGTTACCATGGTGGAACTATAGTGATCTGTGAACTCATTCTTTAATATTTTTTCAGTAACTGATACCAATCATTAATTGAAAGTCTCTCTGCCTACCTCTCATTAAACTGTGCTGTCTCACTGTAGGTCGCTTTGGACAAAAGCATCAGCAAAAAGACACATTAGGGTTGTTTCAAGTGTGCTGCTTTAGTCACCTGTACTGATGGTTTAACAGGTGTAACAGCGGAGGAAAGAGGTTAAACATCATAGTGTGTTTTAACTGTTAAATCTCTGACTGTAAAAACTGTATCACACCTTACACAAACATGTTTGAAGAAGCTGCTGTATGTATTCTTCTTTATTTTAAAAACATATGCTTTTATCATACACGATAACCTAAAAATCCATGTTAGTAATTAAGACAGAAACTGATATACATAAGTAAAAACAAACAGCAGGACAGCAAACACAAAATGGCAAACTAATGTGGCTGGAATCATGTCTGATATTGTACAGTGGTGTGAGTGTGCTCAACTGCTGAGCTGAATACATCAGGAGGAAAGGAGGAAAAAATAAATTATACACAGGAAAGTGAAACACAGCTGATTAAGTCATGAAATAATAATTTAAAATGGTTTTATAGCATAGTTAAAACTATTATGTCAGTATTAGCACACTGGTGGCAGTAGTTAAGTGGGAAAGTCACATAAATAGAAAATATTTTGAACTCAGAGACAGGAGTCAGTGTTTCAAATCCTTTAGAAGAGGAGAAGTGTTAAATTGACTAGAAATGAATGGACAGAATATAATCCATACCATCTTCTCTGATCATCGAGAGTATAATACAAACGGCCAATGACAAGAAACCAATAATAACACGGGATCACAGGACATCAGCTGATATGATCTCTCATTCAATATGCATTTAAGAGCTCTTCAGAAATTAATGCTGCCATAAAACATGCTTTGTTCTCTATACAGAAACTGTACAGTGTGTAAATTGCTGAGGCGAGGTTTAAAGGCAGCTGTTAATTGTCTTGTAAAAACACACCTGCCTGAAACACACGCACAACTACATCCGCAGTTCTGAAGAGACCTGGTCTGCCAACTAGCACCCACACTCCTGGGTGCTCTGTGGCTGAGCACGGCGGGGGGAGCGAAGCTGGCGTAACGCTGCATCACCATATTGGATTCCTGAGCCCATCCTCTCTGGATCCAATTCACCTGGAAATTTGACCAGATTAGTTTGGTCTTTCAAAAGTTTGCAACGTTTTTGTCAATAAGAGCTTGTGAATATTTTCGGACATCTGAACTTCTCTAATTGGGTGACACAGAATTTAGCTTATATAGTCTAGATGAGAAGACCTCCAGGGTGAGGGTTTTTATGTCAGCAGGAGAAGATCAGACCTACCTGACTCTATCTTGTTCAGGATCTTCCGAGCACACTGGACAAAGGCCTCTTCAACATTTTCTCCTGTCAACGCGCTGGTCTCCAGGAACATTAGCTCTAACAAACAAACACACACATAAGACATTTATATGAACACATTTAGGCCACCTTTACTCTGGAGATCTTATAGAATCTAAAATCTCCAAATTTACAAAATAAAATGGAAAATGGAATGGAAAATTAAAATAACACCGCAGTTTGGATTCTTATATACTGTAGATGTAATATGCACATGTGGCCATGAGATGGGTTTGTTCTCAAGGCCTCCAAATTTATAGTTTTACTTAAAATCACTCCTAAAATCCCAGAATATTCTGTTTCCATGTGTACCATTCTCCTGAGCAAAGCGGGAAGCTTCGAGAAAGGTGACCTCTCTGTCAGCGTCCAGGTCCTTCTTATTTCCACAAAGGATGATGACGATGTTCTGACTGGCCAGCATCCTGGCATCACTCAGCCATGTGGTCAGAGCATTGTATGTCTCTCGACTGCAAACCACAAGGCAAAATTTTGAAAGGGAGTATAGGTTGAGTTGTGTCCTTAAATATCAGTCTGAATATATTCTTTAATTGGCCAATTTACCTTGTAATATCATAGACCAACAGAGCACCCGCTGCTCCTCTGTAGTAACTCCTGGTTACAGACCTGACAAAAAACAATAAAACCATGAAATGTTATTCAGATTTTGCAGATTAAAGCTGCCAAGAGGTCAACTGCGAAAGTGATGTAATATTTTCCCTACCTAAACCTTTCTTGACCTGCAGTGTCCCAAATCTGCAGTTTGACCATTTTACTGACTACATTGATGATCTTGGAACCAAACTCCACTCCAATTGTATGATTGGATTCATCCTTAACTAAAAAAAAAAAACGCATCAAAAATACTTAGAAGTGTTTTAACAGAAGTTTTGATTCAATCACTATAGATCACGTCATTTTAACTACACAATAATGAATGGTGTGCAGCAGCTTTAAGACTCACATCTCTTCTCTATGAACTGATGCAGGAGGCAGGATTTACCCGTTCCAGCATTGCCAATCACCAGAAATTTAAACAGGAAATCTGAAACACAAGTGCAGCAATAACATTACACTGACAACATAAATCTTTCGTTTTAGATTTATTCACAAAAGGCCGTCTTTTATATGCTTAGGTTTTCGATCAGTAAATGTTCACTAATGATTACTACAATATATATTCATTTATATGGTTGTGCAAATATTTCCCCATATGTTTATTCTGAAGAGTTGCAACATTGTATTAATGTATCACAATAATTACTTTATTCACAATAATAAGTCAGGAAATGTTCACTAAGAAAGAGGTCCGTTTATAGGACATTCATTGCAGCTCCATCATCCACAGCCGAGACAGAATTGTACCCTGGCCCAGACTGTCTTTTGCAAGGACGCGTAGGCTTGCAGCCTGTCTATGAGGTGACCGTAAAGTCTACAATAACCTAGCTATTATTTAACGCATCGATGGGACATTTTTCCAAGGTCAACAACCGTCATCAACGGTGGTTAGCCTGTCAGTTACACATGAAAGATGAGAAAAAAAAAGCTTTCTTGGCACCCCTGCTCCATCTTCAAAATTCCCAGTGTTACAGAAGACTGTTATTGGGTTTATATTTTTCTTTTTTAATAACAGCCATCTTACCGTATGACTCCGACATCGCCAAGGTGGCGTTTTTACGGCAAATAGAAAAACTGGAGAAATGCAAATAGATTGGCGTTAGCTAGCTAAACAAAACTGTCCTGCCAGATTCCAGCTGATTTTACCCCTGACTTCCTGATTGGGGTTCGTGCTTTCAAAATAAAAGCAATTTGCCAAGTATTGTAGCATCGATTGTTTGTTTTGTAGCGCTGTCCAGCTACTAAATTCTGGTACAAACAACTGTTGTTCAATTTCAGATGAGCACTATATGTCTATCTTTTGATCACAGTCTATGTATATGAAATAGAATACAGACAAAATACAAAATTTGACGAGGTATTTATCAGTTCATTTCAGCCTTTCCTCCAAGCCGAAAGGTCGCGCTAACCTATTTTCTAGCTACCAATAAACCACACCAGAAGAAGAAAACGAAGGCTGATAGCTAACTTAGCCGCAGGGATTGTACAGTGAAATATGGCTACTGTGCTCCCTGTTAGGCCACCCTGTGACAGCAACCCCGCTACTCCCGGAGCACAGTCTGAAAAGGTGAATTGTGTACAGCGATGATGAGCAGTATTTGGTTTTCAGACAGTATGGGAGCTTACTCGGCAAGCTGCTTCTTTATGCGACACCGTGGTCCAGATGTCAATCGCTTGCGTTGTTAGCATTACCGCTTTGTTTTCAAATGAGTTACATTAAAGAAAAAAATCAATTAATTCACATCGTTTTTGTGGCATTGATAAACAAGGTTAAAATCCACCCACCCATTTGGCAGCTATAACTTTAGCACCCCCAGTACTTTGCAAACTTCATACAAGTTTTACAGAATTTGTGTGTGTGTGTGTATGTATGTATATCATATACTGTTGAAAAATGGCAACAAATTAAGAAAAAAATAGTTTTACAGTATTTGAACTTGTTTTCTATTCTTTATTTTGGATACATATTGAGGAATTAAGATAGCTGGTGGTTAGTAAGACCGTAGTTAATTATAAATTAAATTGAAATTATACTGAGGAAATATATTTTAATGTGAATATTCAATTAATAAAATAATTTTCATGTTCAGGAGGATATACTAGAAGATGAGTCCAATGATGGGAGCCAGCCTCTCAAGAGACGGAGAATGGGTTCAGGTGATAGCTCACGAAGCTTCGATACCTCGAGCCAAGATCTTGGGTAGGTTGCTAGGAAATCTGTGGAAACTGATAGATCAATCAGTTTTATTACTATCTGCTAATATTAACTGGATTTATACATTACCCCTTCATCAATTAAGATTAAAATAGACTATACCAATAATTTGGGCCTATTACCTTGAAATCCATCTTGTATGCACTTGCTAAAACCTCCATTCCCCTTCCAGCCTGACATATTTCCCAGCAGAAAATCTGACAGAGTACAAGTGGCCTCCAGATGACACAGGAGAGTATTACATGCTGCAGGAACAAGTCAGCGAGTACCTGGGAGTCACTTCTTTTAAGAGGAAATATCCAGGTAAGGAAGAAACACTGAGAAGAAACACTGTTCGTCAATACAGCTGCCGTTTTGTAAAGAAAACACCATTTAACACTGTAGCACTTCAAGAGTGTGTTACAATTATTATGCATGAGAATACTGGTTGAGTTAGTAAGTCATACTAGAAGAAAAGTCATTTATTAATTCCCACATGGTAAATAACTGTTTTTAAACTCTTTTGAGTACACACACATTAAGTAATATACATGAATGTATAAAGTACATCTGAACATGCACATACACTGCACTCCACTGGTGTTCAGAGTATCTGAATAGTGATGTTTCCTGACACTTGTCCTTGCTGCTGTGTAGATTTGGAGCGAAGAGATTTGTCTCACAAAGAAAAGCTGTATCTGCGAGAACTGAATGTCATTACTGAGACCCAGTGTACTTTGGGTAAGCGCATCATCTTGGACACAAAATGTTTCAATATGGCTAAGGTACAATATGTGATATCAGTGTGTTCCCTTTTTTCAGGTCTTACAGCTCTACGGAGTGATGAGGTGATAGATCTGATGATAAAGGAATATCCCACCAAACACGCTGAGTATTCAGTTATATTGCAAGAGAGAGAACGACAGAGGATAGCTAAAGAATACTCCGTAAGTAATATACAAATGGGATCTATCAGTGTTTGCTTTCAGCAGCTACCAGTAGCTGGCACCAATGTGTACATGTCTGCAGCAAATGCAACAGCAGAACCTCCAGAAGGTGGAAGCCAGCAAGGTTCCAGAGTACATAAAGAAAGCAGCTAAAAAAGCTGCAGAATTCAACAGCAACTTCAACAGGGAGCGTATGGAAGAGAGGAGAGCTTACTTTGACCTCCAGACACATGTGAGTGCATACCGTAGTCATAAAAAGGTGTTTCTCCTTAAAAATCTCAAGATCTAAATGTCCACCTGGCTCATGAATGTCCATGTCCTGTGCATGAATTTTTGAAGGTTAAATTTGTGTTTCATTCACTCAATTACATGGGGTTTGGTAATCTTTCTCAGATTATCCAGGTCCCTCAGGGAAGATTCAAGGTGCTGGCACCAGAGTTAACAAGGACAGGACCCTATCCTGTAGCCTTGATACCAGGACAGTTCCAGGAATACTACAAAAGGTATATTACATGTTTAGGCTGATGCTTTTGGAGGTGTTACCCATTGTGCTGTGTATTATCTCTAATATATCACTGTTTTATATAACAAACAGATACACTCCAAATGAACTGCGGTACTTACCACTGAATACCGCTTTGTATGAGCCTCCACTTGACCCAGACCTGCCTGCCTTGGACTCTGAACCTGACTCAGATGATGCCGAGGATGGAAACGATGAGAAAAAGAAAAACAACTCATCAGTAAGATACATATCTTGCAATTATTATAAGTCGACACAGATATAAATTCTAAAATGTCATATTATCCCCCCCCCCCCATCCCCTGCCTGTTTTCCTCTACAGGACAGTTCTTCTGGAAATGCATCTGACATGGAGAGCCAGGAGGGAGGAGGTGGACATGGTCACAAGTTCAAGGGCAAAGAGGGTAGTCATCGTCACTCTGCCTCCCACAAACCTGCCACAGGCTACAAGGTAGAGGACAAAACCACCTGAACTCTTCTCCAACAACAGCAGCAGTACTGTACTCCCCCTCCTCTTATTTTTACTATTTACTTACTTCATCCATTTTGCCACCCTTCCCTACTTTCTTCCCTTTCTCTGACTTCTACATGTTGTCAGCTTTTTAGCTGTGGTGACTTTGTAGACAGACAGCATGTGCGGCACAGAGCCACACTGTGGGGTTCCTTCGTCCCATTTTTTATTTTTACTATTACTGTGTGGTTCATTGCACCCCCACGTTGCTGAGCAATAAGAACATTGTAAAGGAACAGTTTCTTGTTTCTGATTCTCTGCACTTTCATTTTTGGTTTTTTTTCCCCCCTCTCTTTTGGAATGTCTTCAAAATGACTCTTGTTGGTCCTGACTTGTCACAAAAAATACTTCCAAGACAAGTAGGACGACATTTTGGCTGCTAGTTTTTAAGTTTTTGAAAAGAAAATACTTTTTGTTTAAAGTCATAGAAATATAAACTGCACACAATTTGTGATGGAACATTTATATCTGAAATGTAGAATGCACCTAAGCCTGTGTGTTGGAATAATATACTTGGTTTTATACATGGTTATTTACTGTTAAATGTTGAATATGGGGTTTAGCTGACCTTGTAGAGATTAGAACTAGCTGACCTTGTTCACACTTTGGCTGAGCTGAGCCAGAAGTAGCCTGTAAGCCATGGATCAGTCATAGCATGTTTATGGGTCAGGTCGAATAATGAGACTAAACACTATCTTCGAGAAATACTGTCTATCTTCCACTGCCAACATTTTTCAAGGATAAAGTTCAGCATCTAGAAAATGCTGTATCACCATTTGCATGATGGTTGCAGGTAAGTCTGGTGGATTCAGCTCAGCTATGCGGTGTGGGTTTGGTCTTTTTTTAGAACTTGTTTCAGAGAGTTATCAATATATTTGTGTTTTAGCTATGACCTGAACTTTTATCCAAGATAAAACTTTTGATGCACAGAACATGGCACAATAGCAGCCAGAATTTAGTAAAATTGGTGACTAAAAAAAAATTCCTGTACTCTACAGAAATACATTCTGTACTTCTGTTAAATCAGTCAAAGCAGATCTTGGTAGATAAAAGATTTACCCATTTCTAGGGAGTTTCTTTTCAAACATGCAAGATGTAACAGCAGACTTTAAATAACTGGACTCCTGTCTGTCCTGGCTGTGTGACTGCATAATAACAACTTTCCTTTAGTGTATGTGCAGCAGTTAAAGAGGACTTTGGTGTTTTGCATTCAGCCCATGAATAAAAACAAATTATTAGAATGTAACTATATTGACTTTGCTTCTGTAGACAGATATTCAGAATATAACACATATGGGATTATATTTATAGTTTGAAAACTGTATTTAAGCTATTATATTAACATGACAGGTTCATCTTAATTATTTACATTTTAATGAATACAGTGTGTATAATGTATCAGTTACATCACTGATGTTATCAACTGCTTCTAACATTACTTATGATTATTCCTTGCTCTGTCTACCTTTGGTCACACAAGGTTTGCATAGTTTTGAACAGTGACACACACCACAGTTAACAAAAATATTTAGATCATACCGAAAGTGACATTCATATCGTCCCATTATCAAGTTCTGGATTCAATCAGATGAAGTACTTATGTTTAGATATCTCATTTAAAGACATGTCGTGGCATTAATGTTGTTTGGATGTCCTCCGTATGATGAAGTTTTGACCATCATTTTACACATTACAAAGTATTACCGGTAACCTGAAATTTAATGTGTGTTTTTCTGTATATTTGCAGGGAGTTGTCATGAACTTTTGCACATGGGGATGAAACCCTTTCTCATTTCTGTCTCTGGCTGCTGTTTATATTCTTTTAGGCTTCTGCCTTTTTTTCCCCCTATTTAGGCTGGAATTCCCATTTGTGTCTCATATACCCACTCAGTAAACTCCGTTTTGCTGCTTTAGTACCTCTCATTTTTAGTTAAACAGTTAAACGTCTTTAACGCTGTTCTGCTCTGTGCACTCCTCTGTGACTCATATTGAATTGAAGGTATGTTATTTAGGAATCCAAACCTTAGATATTCATATCTGTTCGTGTTGAAATTTTGTTAATTTTCTCTCTAATAAATCATATCAAAGAAATTATGAATTTACTTATAGCCCATACTTGTACCACAATCTGCATTCATTAATTTATGAAGAAATCTGATGTTTAAAAGCTCAATAATTTGAGTTTTGAAGTGTCAGGAGAGTCACTCCTCTTACAATGACATAGCAGCTCTGTGAGTCATTGTGTTGTTTCAGTAAACATTTTGATCATGTATTGTCCATGACTACAGGATACTTCTGGTTTTTATAGCATTATTCTGCCCTTGCAGCCTAAGGTCATTCCCAGTGCTATATGTGGCATTTGCCAGAAGGGTAGAGAGGCTAACAAGAGGGGGAGACCAGAAGCTCTTATTCATTGCTCCCAGTGTGATAACAGTGGTAAGTAACTGCCAGTTTGGAAGCATCCTTGTCAATTTTTCTAGATTTATGTATAAATGGTCCAAACTATAATAAAAGCAGTCATCGTGAAACTGTTGGCAAGAAAAAACTATTGTTCAATAAACCTTACCTAATATTTTAATTAACATTGCGTTTGTGTGTTCTGGAAAATAGTCAGTTTAGATTTAAATTAAGTAAAAGACAGCTTTAGGATTAGATCAAAGTTTTATTTTGAAGCGTATGCACTGCCGTCTGACATGCTTATTTTTGTTCTCTTACTTTGTTTTAGATATATTTGCTTCTGTGAATGTAAAATCATTTCTGTATACTTTAGGCCATCCATCCTGCTTGGACATGAGTGGGGAACTGGTGTCTGTCATCCAAACATACAGCTGGCAGTGTATGGAGTGTAAGACCTGCACTGTGTGTCAGCAGCCTCACCATGAGGATGAGATGATGTTCTGCGACAAATGTGACCGAGGGTACCACACCTTCTGCGTGGGAATGGACTCCATACCCACAGGTACGTGGAGATATGCGTGGCTTATGATGTTCATAGACATCAGGAATGATGACAATGCTTTGTGTGGTAAAGTTAATGTGCAGTTCGTATATCTCCACAGGTCTTTGGGTTTGTCAGGTCTGTGACAATAATGTGAACACAACAGAGAAGAAGGGAGCAGCCAAAACTCCCAAGAAAGCCAAATCCATTAGAAAATGATCTGTCTTGGTCGGACTCTTCAAAAGGCCCAAATTACATTTTAACTATCATAGAAGCTTGAGTGTTTTATAAAAAATAATTGTCAAAAAAACCCCAAAGTCCTTGTGCTTTAATTCTTGCTGTTACCTTCCCTTTTTTATGATTTTGGACAATACAACCAACACTGGATTAAGATTATAATTTATTTTCTTTCTATGAAATATCAAAGGTAAAGCATGTCAAAAGCAGAGAGCTTGGGAAAAACAATTTACCAATGATGCGCACCATCATTTAGTTCTGTTGAATAGTCACTTTAAAGTTTGTATTAACCACTAATGTTTTATTGTTTTGTTTTTACTATTTTCACTTATAACATTTCAGTTTCCAATTAAGAGTTTGATGGGAATCTGCCTAAATTGTTAAAAAAATGGTGCTTCTGGTATTTATGTTAACAAATCTGATATAATTGAGCCTTGATCTTTGTGTTGTGTATCTTTCAATAAACACTTTTAGTTGGCTTCAATTTAATGATGCAATTACAGCAATTAGTTGTCTTGTTTTAATATTTGTTTGCTGTGGTGCTTGTGATCCTGTGTAATTTATCTCATTTTAGACATTGGTATTATGGATCTGTCCGAATTAATTTTGAAATTTACAGCTAATTGGAATTTGTTTAGTTGGTAGTGCACTCAGCCAAAAACAACAAAAATATAATTGACATGTTTTGACTCCATCCAGATACGTCATACTGTACAGTAATTGCGACTGGAAGACAAATATCACCTGTTAGACATTTTTGCAACCAAGATATGTTTATATTTTGTATTTATGTAGGTGGTTTGAGGAGTCACTGAATAAAGAACTTTCTTCATTGCAAATGATTCTTGACTCGTTAAACTACGAAATATTTCAGTCTAGAATTTCTTCTAATTCAGGGAAGTCATTTTCATAATTTCTGATGTGTTTGAAGTGCACATTTTTCGTGTTTAGAGTAGGGTTCCACAAACCACGCTCCCCGGGCCACTTCCTGCCCGCCGAACAAGTGGAGTAGCCAAATTAGCGATCCCTAACAATCCCTCTATACTTACTTATTTTTTAAAGCATTTTATTATAAAATGTCCGCATTTAATTAGTAAAATTACCATTCTAGTTAAAATTTGAGTGCTATTTACAGTTACAGCTAGTTTTCAATCCCTCACACGATGGTATATTCCTAAACGACTTTACTAGGGATCAACCATCACGGGCGCGTGGGCGGGGCGATAAAAACCCGTGATCTATCTCGGGCGCCCACTAGGGGCGCTAAAACCCCAACACCATTGAGCGTGCAGCTCTCGAGACAGAAAAAGAAGAGGTTGCCATATTGCAGTGATACAGCGACTTTACTAAATAGCCTAGTTGGTTTCCTCTGTGAAAATGCTTTCTGCCCAGACTTTTGGAGACAACGGTAAAATGAAAGACTATCATTATGCCGGTCCGGTTGAACACCGGTTCTCTCCGTATGCGTTTAACGGAGGGTAAGTTTGAGTATATATTTCACTACTGACTGCTCGGTAGCTAAGGTTCACGTCATAGTTAGCTTGTATGCTAATTCATCTAACGACAATAGACTTAATGAAGGGTATTTTAGCTGAGTAATTCCTTCATCCTTATTTTGAAAAATGATTATTACCACAGCGTCACCAGATAACTCTGCTGTTTAACAGTGAGTTTATTTTACCATTAGTTTCAGTTTCGAATCTATAACATGGCGTCTAGCAGATATTACATGAAACTGTAAAAGATTTCGGTGGGCAGCGTGTACCATACATACACATACTCGTGTATTCATTTAGGACTGTATTAGCTGTTGCCGGAGACGACTTTGCCATCGTAGCTTCAGACACCAGACTGAGTGAAGGCTACTCGATCCACAGCCGGGACTCGCCAAAATGCTACAAACTGTAAGTGAATTGTTGCTGCCAACAGAGTAATAAGTGGCAGCCTAATACCCCAGCTAGAATAAGTCATTTAGTTAACTGTATACATATTTTAGTGTACAATACTTTCAGACTACTTGAAATTGTGGTACTTTTGTTTAAATTATTAATTTACTAAAAAAAATACAGTATTTGTAATTTGGAACGTTCTGCCCTGATAATTAATATTCATTCCGCTCCTTCCGACCACAGGACAGACACAACTGTCCTTGGCTGCAGTGGTTTCCATGGAGATTGTCTGACCCTGACAAAAATCATTGATGCCAGACTAAAGGTGGGCTAGTCCATCCTGTTTGCTCAGTTTTGTATTTGCTTTTACACTGTCAAAATGAGTACCTGCTAAATTCTCTACAGACCTTTTTAGAGAAAAACTCCAGTTTGAATAAATGGCCCCCAAAGAGATAGATTATTGCAGGATTTTGTATACCGGTAGATGTTTCTTGTGCTCACAGATGTACAAGCACTCTAACAATAAGACCATGTCCAGCGGAGCCATTGCAGCCATGTTGTCAACCATTCTGTATGGCAGGAGGTTTTTCCCTTACTACGTATACAACATCATTGGAGGTTTGGATGAAGAGGGTAAGCATTTCAGTGCCAACAGTATGAATAGTATCACTTTTCAAAATGTGTGCACACTGTTTATGTAATGAAATAGAAAAGCTACACTTGCTGCTTCTGATGTTATATGTGTATATTTTGTTGCAGTCTCTGTTATAGCTTACATTTGTTTTAATGTTTGTGATGCAGGAAAGGGGGCAGTATATAGTTTTGACCCAGTAGGCTCCTACCAGAGAGATACCTACAAAGCTGGAGGATCAGCAAGTGCCATGCTGCAGCCACTTCTAGACAACCAGGTAAATAAAACTTACTGACTTTAACATAAATTTGATGAGCCCAATACCTTCGGTTACAACACACCATGATTAGTTTCAGAGCAATTAATTAAAAGTGACTTTTCCTGCAGATTCTACTTTATATTTATGTTGTGTGCTCTTCCCCAGATTGGTTTTAAGAACATGGAAAATGTGCAGCAAGTTCCTCTGAGTCAGGAGAAGGCAATTCAGCTGGTCAAAGATGTCTTCATCTCAGCTGCAGAGAGGGATGTGTACACTGGAGATGCCCTCCGAATTTGCATCATCACCAAAGAGGGCATCAAAGAGCAGACCATACCGCTGAGGAAGGACTGAGAAACATGTTACTCTTTCTGTTCTTTCCACATTTACCTTGTTTTCTCTAACTGATCCAGGAACCTGTTATTTTTACATTCATAATAAATGTAAAATGAAATGTCTGCTCTGTCATTTATTCAATTTGGTCACCTGTGTGTTTATATGAGGATTGATATGAAAAGTAGATGGTTCAAAAACATAACTATGGATCTTTTGAATGTTCTGAGGTGGAAATAAAATATTTAGCCTAAGATTGTTAGGTGTTTACATCTGCTGGTACATGTTTTTTAAAAATCAAAATGACTTTAGACAAAATTACATACTTTAATGTATTCAATTAAATGTTACCAAAACTCCTACAGAAATTTATACTAGATATTGTATTTTAGAATGTGGTTGGATCAAATGGTATACTGTGCTTGGTATAGAGGTAAGTAAAGACGTAACTTCATTGAGTTATTTGCATATATTTATAAACTGAACAATGAAAGGTCAAAGTTAGGTTTAAGTCATGTTTTATCCACACTTATTAGGTTGATCTTTTGGTCAAGATGTTAATGGTATCTTATGAAAACAGCACCCTAACATTAATACAAAATGTGACAACACTGATCTACTTGTAAAAGCTTTGTTATCTGATTTACAGAGACAACACTCAGACAGGTTACTTTTTTATTAATCTGATTAATCAGCAAGTGTTATTTAATTCACATGTTTTAATAACAAAGGCTCTCTCATATGACAGACACAGCAAGTGTCCTTAGGCGTAGTACTGAAGGTTTGCCTTCTTCTTCGCTTGCACCTCCAGGATTCCCTCCATGTAATCTTCGTGGTTCAACTCTGTGGCCCCACGTCGCAACGCTATCATACCAGCCTCCACACATACAGCTTTGCACTGAGCACCATTGAAGTCGTCGGTGCAGCGAGCCAGCTCCTCGTAGTTGACATCTGGACTGACGTTCATCTTACGGGAGTGAATCTGCATGATGCGAGCTCTGGCCTCCTCGTTTGGCATGGGAAACTCGATCTTTCTGTCCAGGCGCCCTGAACGGAGCAACGCAGGATCCAAGATGTCCACCCTGTTTGTGGCAGCAATTACCTAAAAATACAATTAAAATGTAAGTACAATACTGCCACTGGCCTGACCAAAATAAAATTTTGTTTATTCCATTCTTTTAAGAGAACCCAGCTGCTTTCAAGCAGTTTGGGTATGTGTTTAAACTAGTGTTCTATTAAAGCATCTTTACCTTGACTTGCATATTGGGCTGAAATCCATCCAATTGGTTAAGCAACTCAAGCATGGTCCTCTGCACCTCTCTGTCACCTGCCTTCTCACTGTCAAACCTCTTGGTTCCGATGGCATCTAACTCGTCGATAAAGATGATGGATGGAGCCTTCTCTTTAGCCAGGGCAAAGGCATCCCTCACAAGTTTGGCTCCATCTCCAATAAACATCTGGACCAGCTGAGGACCAGCCAGCTTCAAGAATGTGGCTTTGGTCTGAGCAGCACAGGCCCTGGCGAGGAGAGTCTTCCCAGTTCCGGGGGGGCCATACATTAGCACCCCTTTGGGTGGCTGGATACCCAGGTTTTCGAACTTCTCCTTGTGGTTCATTGGCAAAACGATGGCTTCCACCAACTCCTGGATCTGCTTGTCCAGACCACCAATGTCGCTGTACTGCTCTGTGGGGCGCTCGTCCACCTCCATGGCCTTGACTCTGGAGTCATACTCGGTGGGCAAAGTCTCCAGGATCAGGTAGGAATCTTTGTTGACACCGACCAGGTCTCCTGGCTTCAGCTTCTCTGCGTCGACCAGCCCGATAACGGGAAGGAAATAGGTCTGTCGTGTGGAGGTTTTAATGACGGCGCACTTTCCTTTTCTCTGAGAGTCCAGATCTACATTGGCCCCGTCCTCTTCTTGGTCGTTGGGGTCCACATCAAGCAACTCAATTACATTAGACACCAGGTACGGCAGGGTTTTGTTCACCTTTATCTTCTCCGTGTTTTCTTTTATCTTATCCTTCATTGCCTGAAGCTCGTGGGTCACTCGCAGCACTTCGCTCTTCATAATCTTAATTTCGCTGTCGAGGAGACGAGTTCGCTGAACAATCTCCTCCGTGGACATTTTTAATACTTCTTCGCCAATTCCATCTTCCACTTCGTCCCAAACTGATTTGTCACTCAGCGACGCCATCTTTGTTCTGTTTCGGTGAACTGTGACGCAGCGGAAAAGAAATATTTAACTTCCGGAAGCTGCTGACGTTCCAGCGCCTAACTAAAATCAGACGAAACTAAGCTGTGTCAGTTCTTTTGTGTCTCACATTTCGACTGCTTCTGTAAGTTGGAATTTACTGTGGTGCACTTGTACATTACAAAGCTGCTTGCAAAGAGTTTAGCTAATTACTGTTAATTATCTACATTGATGACTGCATGTTAGCTGCTGCGGCTAATTCTAGCATGGGAGCTAACCACTTGTGATAATCTGCATCGTTTCAGAAATTGTCGATACTTCCCGCCGTAGAACATGGCTCTAACGCTGGGTGCATGATTCACACGGTAAAAAGACCTGATATATATCAAGGCTCACTAATACGATTGAGCCAATCTTGGTAACATTAAGGTTAAATATTTTTAGCAATAAGTTGTGCGTGCCGCAGTAGTTTGCGTTTAGTTCACTAATCTTAAATCATTAATAGTGGTGACATACTTGTCTGTTGAAACTGTTGCTTTTTCCAATCTTTCTAGGGGGAGTGTGAGAAGAAGCAATAAAATTGGTGGATCTGCAGAGCCTTCTGTTTGGGTTTGACATTTATACTAAGAAACGGCTTCGAGGAACCAGATTTAAGTCATCTTGCTTCTGTTACTTCCTGCTATTTGGTAGCAGTGAACTACTGCAGAAGAGATGGACCAGAATAACAGTATACCAGGCTTCCAAGGACTGGCATCCCCCCAGGTATGCGTGACACCTTTGGTAGCAAAATAGCTCAAAGAATGATTCTAATGACATTTTCAGTACATGTTGACCAATTGGCCAAGAGTTGTATTACATTTTTGAGATCTTCTGGATTCTGGAAGGACTTTGATCTTAGCCTATGATTTCAGGAAGATCAAAGCCCCTTGATTTTGTTCATAATGCAACCTACTATGTTGTGTTTTATTGGCAATGCCATTTTTCTTTTTGCTCTTGGTCTTCTGTAGGGCGCCATGACACCAAGTATGCCTATCTTCAGTCCTATGATGCCGTATGGCTCGGGCCTGACACCCCAACCTGTCCAGAACACCAACAGTTTGTCTATACTGGAGGAACAGCAGAGGCAGCAACAGCAACAACAAGCACAGCAGGCAAACACAGGTATAACGATTCATATTTTCTCGAGTCTGAAATTCAAGAATTTTATTTTTTAGTTGAATTTTTATCAATATTTAATCTGTATTGAATATGTGTTTGGGTGGAAAACTACTCTTTAGGGATTCCTGGAACATCAGGAACAACCCCACAGCTTTTCCATTCCCAGGCAGTTGCAGGCACAACAACCACAGCGCTACCAGGAAATACGCCACTGTACAACACCCCACTGACTCCTATGACCCCAATTACACCAGCCACACCAGCTTCAGAGAGCTCTGGGATTGTACCACAGCTACAGTATGTTGAAATGGCCAAAGTGTCTTTTTATGAAGTGTTTCACACTTGACTTTACCTTTTTAGGCTCCTCATTTGAATATATATGCTCAAATTGTCAAGGTTGGAATTAATCACATTACAGATACCAGCAGCTCCTGGATAACTTTTCTTAATATGCTTCTTATTCTTTCTGCTATTAGAAACATAGTATCTACAGTAAATCTGGGCTGTAAACTGGATTTAAAGACAATTGCTCTGAGAGCCAGGAATGCAGAATACAATCCAAAGGTGAGACTTGCATGCCAAACTACTTTCAACAAAAAAAATGATTTAACATTTGTCACGTTTAGAATATACAGATCAATGATCCCTTTGCAACAGCTCAAACTCCATCTGCCATGCTGATAATACACAGCATATGTATATATATATATATATATTTTATTTTTTTTTTTATTATTATTATTATTATGATGCCTAGGGAATAGTCACCCAACCATTATTATCCAGTAACTTAAATCACTCAATTGATTTGCTAACACAATGAGAATTTTACAGTCGCAAAAGAACTGTATAAGTAAGAACTATTGCTTGTTTTCATCACGGCTCTCAATTTCTTGCTTAGCGTTTTGCTGCTGTCATCATGAGAATACGAGAACCCAGGACTACTGCTCTCATTTTCAGTTCTGGGAAGATGGTCTGCACAGGAGCCAAGAGGTTAGCTTTAGCCTTAGGTAGCTTTATATAGATAATGCAGTAGTTTATCTTTTACAGGGCAATTCTTTCTTGCTTGCTGAGTATTTGATTCCTTCACGTTTTTCTGTGTCACATCCGCCCCTATCTACAGTGAGGAGCAGTCAAGGTTAGCTGCCAGAAAATACGCTCGTGTGGTGCAGAAGCTTGGCTTTCCTGCTAAGTTCTTGGACTTTAAAATACAAAACATGGTGGGAAGCTGTGATGTGAGGTTCCCAATCCGACTGGAAGGATTAGTCCTGACGCATCAGCAGTTTAGCAGGTAACATTTTTCAGTTTTGTGAACAAGTAATGTTTAGTCTCATAGTTTGCACTTAATTCAAATGATGTGCTTTAAAAAAAGAGTTTTGACTATTTAAATGTATCAGTTAAAACAGGCACTGCATTTGTTGTGGTAAAGATAACTGTTAAAAAATGTCACCTAATCCTGTATCTCAAAATTATTGTGTTTTGTAATAGCAATCAATTTGGAGGCTGTATTCACTGTTCAGACTGTTAGAGGGGTTTTGCTTAATTTTTGAACAGTTCAGCTAATCACTGTAATGATTTAATTAAAACCCTTTGTGTGTTCAAGCTATGAACCAGAGCTTTTTCCTGGACTGATTTACCGAATGATCAAACCCAGAATTGTCTTGCTCATCTTTGTTTCTGGGAAAGTTGTACTCACAGGTAAATGCCTATAATTTTGACTTTTGAGAAGTTGAGATTGCCTCATTTAAACAACTGTTAATGGAAGACATATTTGTAAAAAAAAAAATCTTCAAAAAGTAAACTATGACTTACATTCTGTTTTAAAGGTGCCAAGGTGAGAGCAGAAATTTATGAAGCATTTGAAAACATCTATCCCATTCTCAAAGGCTTCCGCAAGACGACGTAGGACCTACAGATACTTCTTTTACTTTATTCCCAACCCCTTCCTGTAATACTAAAACTCCTTGACCTGTAAAATTGGAGTGCTGGAAAGGGTTGTTTTACAAGGACATACATTCTTTTTTTAAATTAAAAATACTTAAAAAAACCAAACTTTTCCACATTTTTCATTTTGACATCACTTGCTTTTTGCTCTATTTTGCCTAATTTTTATTATCTTCCTTTCATTGTACATACGTTTGTAAAGAAGTGTAAAAACCAGATTAGAAGCAGTCCAGTGGGACTTTGTTTGGAACAATTTAAATAGTTTTAAACCTTTTGTTTTTATTCATCACCTCTTTCCTAAAGTTTATTTCTGATATTCCCTATTGAGTATTTGCCAAATTGTTACTTTTGGAAAATGTTTTGGGTGAAACAAACATTTTGTTGTTTTATTGTCCCCATTAGTATTTCCTCAGTCAAGGTTTGCTCTTAGTTTCATTGAAAGTTTAAGACTAAGACCGGATGTATTCCACTTGTTAAGTCTATATTTCACCAGGAAATAAACCATATAAATTATCGACTTTGCAAGTCCCATTAATTTTATGAGCACTAAAACACATGGCCAATAAATGTGTTAGTATGTAGAGCAGTATTTTAAAGTGTTTTTATTCCTTTTTGCCAGAATGAATGGCTTCAGTTTTCAAGGATCATACTTTTTTCAATACAGATGACTTTAAATGTTCAGGTTTTTAACTTGGTGTGCATCACAGACAAGTAAAACAGTTTTTGCTCTAATTTAGTCCCACTGTATGGCAATAAAGACATTTTTTCCATTTTGAAATTGTTAAATGTCTGTTTCACTCAAAGGTCGCTAAATGTGTCCTATGTTGTGAATAAATGTAAATATTGACTTATACTGATTTTTTTCTGTCATTTCATTGTCAATTTGGAAATGGGCCCTTATCAGATAAATTCAAATATCTACGTCACTTTCTTATATACAGAAAAAGCTTATGTAAGTATGCATTTACAAACAACAAAACAATTACTTTCTAAAATGTCGCTTTACAGACATTACTTCTAAATATATTGTGTTCAAATCTTTGTGTAATAAAGAACACAGCAATATATTTACTGAACACACATCAGGAATTTTAAATATAGAGGAAACCTGAAATGAAAATAATTGAGATTCAATTGAATGTGAGTAAGCCAACAGCTGGACAGAAAATCAAGAGATTTCTGAAGTCCATCACACATGAGGATTTTCTGAGTGTATGTGTTCTGAGATGAAGTCCTGTTTCCAGATGAACTCAGAGATGTATCGGTCTCCTTGGTTACAGCTTACAGAACATGTGTAAACTGCCAGCGTCCCCCAGTCAATACTCATCCCCATGGAGTCCACAGAAAGGCTGTTCAACAGCTGGGGCATCACCTACAGACAAATTTATGATCAATACTTCTCCTCAGCAGATACACACACATCTACCCACATAGAAACACACTAAGAATCTTCTCAGAGACAATAGCCTGAAAATAGCCCGACTACCTGAAATTCAAAGCATCTGGGGGCACCACAAGTGCATAGCGGGATATCATTATCTGAAGGGATATGCTGAGAAGAGACCCAAAGAGGAGAGCCCCCTCGACTGTAACGTAACACCTGAATGTCACAAAACAGCATTAGATGGATGGACATTTGAGACATTTTATACACTTGTATTTTGTTACCTGGTGAGGTTCTGATGCTATTTTCTTCTTAAACTGCTGGAATACTTTGTTATCTTCAGTTTCATGCATTGCCACCTCCTCTAGGTCTGCCTCTGTCAGGGCTGCAGGAAAAAAAAAAGATTTAATCAGGCTAATCAAGTTAAAATAAAATAAAATTAATTTTACACCTTACAGCCTACTATGGAAGAATGTAGCGCACTCCGTTCCTCTTCAACCACTGTTGTATCTATCTCTGCTTCATCTACCTCCTCCTCTTCAGGTTCAGTGACCAGCTCATACTCACGAAACAGGAATGGTGAAGTTTTTACAGTGGTTGTTTCTACACAGACAGAAAACACAAATTGAAGTTTTAAGCCAGGAATTAACACAACAGAATGCTGGACTAAATCTACAGAATCACCATCATCTCCTTAATGTTTTTTTTTTTAATTATTATTATTTATTGTGTGGGCACAATGGTTGTTTTGTAACTCTCCTGTAGCATTTGAGGTCTAAGTTCTAAATATGTGGGAGCAGAATTTAATTTTCTACAGAAAAAAAAGAGAACAGCACTCTAATCTCGATGACTCGTTCATTTATTAACATTAACATCAAAAAAATTGCAGCCTGCATCGAATGTGAGCAGTTCTAACAAGTAAATATTGAAAACTAACTGGTGTTAGTAAGAACTATGCCTGTCACATACCTGGGCTGCTACACTCCTTCTTGTGTGTGTGTTTCCAGTGGACAGTCTGGTGGTGTTTTCCACAGTAGGTCACCATGTGGCAGCGAGAGCAGGCCTTGTTTCCAAGGCAACCACACACCCAACAAAGCTTCAACCCGGAGAGTAACATACTGTGGTCTGCTTCCGAGTTATCGGTGGGTTCCTCCTCTGATGGGGTCAAAAACAGTATTCATTTATCTGGAAATATTCTGCATATGACATTTTATTTTCTATTTACACAGCAGCTGCTATTATTGTACAACTGTGCATGGGGGACAAAGTTCTTTGATTGATTCTATAAACTGTACCAAAATCAGATTACCCAAGTTACTAACCTGAGTTAAACGTAATCTGATTTTTTTTAAAAATCACATTTATTCCACAAATGTCATGCGATGCTCAATTGTTACCAAGAGGCCAATGTGTTCCAAGAAAATAACCCCCATACCATTACACCACCTACAGCAGCCTGAAATTGATACAAGGATGGCAGGATGGATCCATGCTTTCACCTTGTTTACATCAAATTCTGACTATACCATCTGTGTCTTGCAGCTGTAAATCAAGGTAACATTTTTTTGATCTTCCATTTGTCCAGTTTTGGTGAACCTGTGCGAATTGTAGGCTCACTTTCCTGTTCTTAGCTGAGAAAAGAAGCAGTGCTGTGATATTCTTCATTCCTTGGTTGTAGCGAGTGATTTTTGAGTTACACTTCTCTTTCTATCATCTTGAACCAGTCTGCCCATTTTCCTCTGACACACATCAATATGGCCACATGACTGACACTCACCATTTTTACTTTTTTGGACCATCTTCTGGAAAAAGACTGCGTGCATAAATTCAGATCAGCAGTTTCTGGAACCCTGGAACCCACCCATCAGGCACCAACAAACATACCATGCTCGAATTCCCTTAAATGCTATTTCTTCCCCATTCTGTTGCTCAGTTTAAGCATCAGGAAGTAGTCTTTGCCATGTCTACATGCTTTAATAAAGTGTGTTGTGGCCATGTGATCAGCTGAGTAGCTACTTGTGTTAACAAGCAATTGAACTAATAATGTGGCTAATGAGCGTACACTGATTTGGTAACATTCTGGCACAAACCTGGTGGAGGGTTGAAGGGGTAGAACTCATTCCTCCTAGGTAGCTGACTTCTGAAAACTGAGACAAACACAGATCTAGAGGACGTGTTTAGGAAATGACTTACAAGAGCAAAGACTAAACAGATTTGAGCTGAAGTGTCAATTCTGCTCTGCTGTGAATATAAAGTAGCAACAGAAGTAATACTGTTACCTTTTATACAGCTGTTGTTGTTACATGTGTAGCATTTGTCTGTTTTGCAGCAGAACACAAAAACTGTTCTATGGAAACTTCTCTCCAGGCCAAAAATTGGTGCATACACCTAAAAACAGGATAGAACGAGATTAAGTAACCACACAGAGGGGTTAATACAACTCAAAGTTTTAGGTTTAGTTACAACTCAGCTTAATACCACGTTCAGCGTGGTATGAAGATGAAGCATCGGTTAACAATCTTGAAATTTAGTTATGGATTTACTCATTTAAGAATAATAATAAAAGTTTATCACACCAGTCTCTATCAATAAGCTCACAAGTTTAAATGACGACCACAGACTCCATGAAATATTAAGCATGTATGTTAAGGGGTAACCATAATTTAGGATGATCTCGTTGCCACTTACCTGCAGCAGAAAGGCCATTGGCAGGCGGCATACCTCACACTCTAGCTCGTGTGGTGAAGGTAAGTTTCTCTGGCTGAGCCACGCAGGCCTTCCTCCGACTTTACTCGGAAACTGTGGAGGCAGGAGTCGCCAGTGCTTCGCCTCCTCCAGGAAACCCAGAACCACTTCTGGTGGTGTCGAATTCGTATCCCTTGACATCATAAAAACTCAGTCTGCCATTTAAACAAGGTATTTTAACAATATGTAGACGGAGTGAGTCAAGACAACTGTATCATCTCACGCCCACGTCCGAATCGTGGGTGCACCCCAAAAAACTTTCCGTAGGAAAACAAGATCAAATTTCTGTTCCGCTGTTGTCCGATTGTAATTTAAAATTCCGCGTAAACGCACGCACGCACACACGCGCGCGCTCGCTCGCTGTGAGTGGTGTCACTTGAGCAGAGCTTGGCACTGGTCTATCCGTAGGAGGACTAACCGGACGCAGATCGTCAGAAAAAGTTAGCAATAAGTGAATATACGTTCTTTTTGAATGGACATTATCTCTTAGAACGGACATACAAGATTCAGCTCTGGCTGACTTAGAGATTGTAAATCTTTTTTTATTTAACCATGGGAACTAAAGTGAAGCAGCAGCCGAGTTATTTGACTAACCCTAACCGCGATAGGTTCACCCGGCATACAGCGCAGGACTCGGCGATGTGAAGTCTCTTGGAGCTTCATGTCACCCTCGTCGCCAGTGCAGAGTCCTCTTCGGGGCAATGAAGGCTACAAGTCTACGCCTGTGTCCTTCGCTCCGCCTGTTCCCCCGAGGAGGATCCGGAGTCAGGACAGGAGCTCCGGCAGGACGCGGCGGTCGACGCTGGGGCCAGAATCAGCGAGAGGAGCTGAGAGGCGAGTGAAGTGCGTGCTGGTGGGCGATGGAGCGGTGGGCAAAACCAGCCTGGTCGTGAGCTACACCACCAATGGCTATCCCACCGAGTACGTGCCGACTGCGTTTGACAACTTCTCAGGTGAAGACCTTTAAATAATAACTGAAATTCACCTTTATCCATTAAACTGCCAAATGTGTGACTAAATAAACACTGCAACCTCCAATATCATAATTCCATGCAGAACAACCACCATATAGTTTTATTGGAGATATTTTCCAGCTAATAAGGCAAAAAAAAAGGATTTTTACAGATCATCTGTCCTTAAACTTTGAGAAATTCTCTTTTCTCTCATTCATTTTTTTAACAACGTGTAAAAAGTAATAAGTTAAAAATTGTGTCTTATTTTGTGTGTGCATGTGGGTAGCGGTGGTATCAGTGGAAGGGAAGCCAGTCAAACTGCAGCTCTGTGACACAGCTGGCCAGGTCAGTGATCTTTACATACATACACATGCACGCACACAAATGCACACACAAACACACGCACGCTGGCTGAGAGTACAAGAGAGCAGCGTTTCGAGTTTAGGTGGAACAATGACTGACCTGAGGAACTGATGGCCAGAGAGAAACTATTCATTCTGTGTTACAATAGATATGTGTTAAATATGGTTGCAGTCCAGCACACAGGAAGTTTTTGGGATTTTCTTTCTTTGGACGTCTCTGATGAAGCAAGTCTGTTAAATGTGATATGTGATAATTGTTTCAAAGGGGCAGATGTGTCTGGGGCCCATTCATTATGTGTGGACAACAGCAAAAACTGTTTGTCTCTACATGAGAGGAGGCTCACAGCCAGAGGAAGGACAGAGTGGAAGATAAAAGTCGAGGGATGGAAAGTCAGGAAGGACAGATGGGACATTTCCCAAGTTAATCATCTCTTGTTAAAATGACATCACTCAGGAACAGACAATCCAATTCAACTAGTTTTTCTGCTTGATATTAAAAAAGAAAAACATTTTACTGAGTAACAAACTGCCTTTGCTTCATCTTCACTGTCTTGACTTCATCCAGGAAGAGTTTGACAAGTTGCGGCCCCTGTGTTACACCAGTGCAGATGTGTTCCTGCTGTGCTTCAGCGTAGTTAGTCCCACCTCTTTCCAGAATGTTCCTGAGAAGTGGGTCCCAGAGATCCGAAAGTATGTCCCCTTTGCACCACTCATCCTCGTTGGGACACAGTCTGACCTACGAGAAGATGTCAAGGTGGAACAACTGTATTCTGTGCTGATACGCATGATACGTAGACATGATACGCAGTGGTAACAGAGTTTTCAAAATGCAAGATGAAGCATAAACATGCTAAGACCTGAGATGCACATTTAAGCTGATCGATTATTTCAAAATTTTCCTCCATTTAGGTTCTCATTGACCTAGCAAAGTTCTGGGAGCGACCTGTGCAGCCGGCAGATGCGCAGGCATGTGCAGTGGAGATTGGAGCTGTGGCCTATATGGAGTGCTCCTCACTGACCCAAAAGAATCTGAAGGAAGTGTTTGACACAGCCATTCTGGCCAGCCTACAGAGCTGCAGCTCTGACAAGCACCCGCAAGAGAAACAGAAATGGCAAAAGCGAAGACAGACACCTGACAAAATGAAGAGTCTATCTAAGTCTTGGTGGAAGAGGTACTGCTGTATGACCTAGAACAGCCCCGCTGCCAGTTGGATCTCATTTTGGCTTTTTTCTTTATTGGGATTCCATCAATGCAGATGTTAGCTTTGCCTAAAATGCTGAACATGATCTCAGCAAGACTACGGCTGAAAGCTGAACAGAAAGTTCCAGGTCTATTTTTCCTGGTAATTGTGATTGGATGAGATCTACTGCTGTGCAGCAGCCGTCCCACAAGCGCTAATTAAACATGCTTTATCACTCTCATAACCAGGATGGAACAACGGATGGAGTCCAACAGGAGAATGTTTGGAAAATGTTGAGTAAATCTTTGGTTGCAGCTTGACTCTCAGGACACCAGACTCCCCACCATGCTGTCTTCTGGTCCCTGTATTGTCTGTTTGTTTCAAATTGTGAGTAAATCATAGGATACCATCCATATATTCTCTTTAACTGTGGTCAAGCTAAGAACCTAATTTGTCTTATGAGTGGTGACCATTAGACAATTCCCGATTTATTTTGGTGCCTGGTATAGTTGGTCTATTAAAGGATTTCACTTTCTCCTTTAAACTGTTCATGAAAAGCCTTAGTTTATTTTAAATTCCAGTCTTCTTTGTGTCTGCATTTGTTTTAATTCATGCTGATGAAATTTCTCCCCCTCATGTTTTTGTCAATGTAATCATGACTACTAGCTGTCAAAAACACGAAGAAGACAGAATCTTAGCTTCACATATTTTTTGTGCTCTACATGCTTCATTAACTGCCTTTAGTTTGTGATTGTGTTTTTTGAATTTAATAGATTTTAAAATATTTGTAGCCAGAAAAAATTACACTGATATTGGATTTTCTCAGGACTTTTTGAGGACAAGCACCCATCTTGTTCAATATTTTAGTTCTTTAGTTAGTTCTGTAGAGTTCTGACATGAAGACTGTTGCTGCAGCCAGTTTTTCTGCAGAAGCTGTGACATAAGTGAGTGAGTGGGATCACTGTGTCAACATTTTACTCAGCAAATGCTTTGTTTCTCGCTGCAGAAGAAGCATAATAAGTTGCTTGTCTTGCTGTTTGCATGTATTCTTGGAACAGGGTGGATTTTAGTAGGGTAAAGGTTATGATGTCCATTACAGTAGCTGCTATTTAATGAAGCCTGTCATCACTAAACTTGATTACACACATAATATTGATCACAATATTATTTATACTGAAAACAATACTTGGGTTTCTCACAGAGCTGGAGAACTCCAGATTTGTTTTTATCATTTCCACAGATGATGACGATAGAGGCCACAACAAAACCGCTTAATATCCCCTAATGGTGATTTGAATATGCACCAGCTTTGTAATGTTGAACAGATTGAACTCTGAAGGTGAACTATTTTTGGAGAAAAAGTTTTGACTGACTCTGTGTTTTGTTAAGGTTTTGACACAATTTTGTGGTTTTTTTATGTGATATATTAACGATGTGGTGATGGACGACTAAAGTGGGATGAACAGATATGAGTGAGCAGGGAGCAGAGGAAATCAACCACCATGCCGACTGTCTCTGATTTAGATTGATCCACATATACAGACAAGTTCTCTTTAATTGTGGACTTGATTGAGACAATCACTCATCCAAATACATGGAAATTTGCTATGACAGCATGACTGGTTTCAGGTCAAAGAATTCCACACCCTGGAAGGGGGGAATGGATAGAATGATTCATTCTTGAGATTTAATGGTTTAATTGGTTTGGATATCACTCAAAACAGACGTGAGCTCCCTCACATGGGACACCAGCTGAGAACCAAGTCACTCAGCTGGAGAGAAACATCACAGTGATTTCTGTTTTTTCCTCATGTAAAAATATTGTAACAGAAGGATAATGCTGCAGGAATCTGCTGATGGTGATGTTCCAAAATCTGGTCAGCAATTACACAAAGATATTTTTCTGCAGAGGTTTTAGAAATAAAGAATATTTGACTGCTTAATTTTGTGTGTTTGATTATTTTTCTAAGAGGACAAATTCATGAATTTGGCTTCATAGCTGCTTACTAAATAGCTTTCACAAACTGCAACTACACAGTTTACTTTCTATCTTCACTGGAGTTGTAGTGATTTTTTCATATATAGGATACAAGAGCCATGCTGTGCTCAGCTGATGCACATCATGAGGCAGGAAGTGATTTTTTTGGGGGACACAGAGAAACAAAGTAGATGAGTCAGATTGAGACCACAGAAACTTCAGACAGGATCATTGTCAATAGAATCTGGTTTCATAGTCTTAGAAGTTATGCAAGTGCTTTATTTTGAAGTTTGTCATGTGACATTTGCTGAGTGGTGTCTCTCTTCTTAGATGCTGTGTGTGTGAGTGTGTGTGTGTGTGTGTGTGTGTGTGTGTGTGTGTGTGTGTGTGTTGGGGGGGTGTATACACTGATTAACTTTGTCTTGGAAACCAACTGTTTTGCTCTACCTGACAAGCATTTCTCCGTGCTGTGAATGGCAACTCTGTTGTGGTTATATGAGCTTCGATTTTCTCTTCTCAGTTTCATTTGCTGACATTTATCAACTTTTAAAGCATTAAAGCAAAGTCTGTTCTTCAAAATGTAATGGCATAAAGGCATATTTTTCTAAGCTTCATTGGATCAAAGCAGACAGTGAAGAAATTGTAAGTTAATGTTTAACAGGAAAGTGGTCCGAAGACAATAAAATTAGACAAAAACACCTGATATTATGTTGCCCTGTTGTTTACATGTCATTAATGGACTCATGAGTCCAGAACAGACAGAAACATGTAAAATGTTACCTCACATGTAGACACATTGTGACAGTAGAAAGATGCTAGTGCTGAAGGCAATAATCAACATTGTGTGTGTGTGTGTGTGTGTGTGTGTGTGTGTGTGTGTGTGTGTGTGTGTGTGTGTGTGTGTAGGAGCATTGCATAACATTAAATGACATCAGTCCTGACATTTAACAAGCCCAGGGTGTGTGTGGACAGAATTGTTAAATTAAAAATCCGTTGTTAAGCAAAGACAAAGACAAAATAATTTTAGACAAGGTGGAAAAAGAAAACTTCTGAGTAAATATGTTTGGGTTAGTGAATGAGTACAAAAGTGAGAATTTTACAAGATACAAGTGTTTGAAATTCAACTATTCAGTCGGAGCTGGGAAATCCAGAGTTATGAAATGTTAAAATGATTAATGTGGCATAGAAATAAAAAAATTCAGGAGGTTGAACCAGGGTTTCTTATCAGCTGACTGAAAACCCCTGTGAGGTGAGTGTGTTCTCAACTCCCATCAATGATGTTCATGTGTTTGGAGAGTCACCATAAGTGTAAATATGTATTATGTATCTTGAATTCTTCTTTATAAATAATAGAGTGGGCAGTTTAAATAGAATGACAAACACCTGGAATGCTAACAGAGTGAAACTGCTGTTTTATCTCTGTCCATTTAGCTCCTGCCTCTGGACAAACACACATTTCCTTTCTCAACTTACCACTTTGTTTTCTTTCCTCCGTTTTCCTGTCAAAACTGGTCCTTTATTCTTATTACACCCCTTCTCATGCTATTTTCATTTTTTCCCAGTCATTGGTGGAATAATGTACTGAAATCAAAGAAAGAAAAATGGATGGACAGAGAAGTTAGTGAAGCTCCAGACCTGTCTTAAAGACATAAAGTCCTGGATGTCTTCAAATTTCCTCCTCCTTAACCCAGGAAAAACTGAGGTTATGGTGTTTGGTCCTGAACCTCTTAGGGATAGATTCACTCTAGATGGTATCTAATTAACATCTAGTCTCTCTGTGAGGAATCTAGGAGTAATTTTTGATCAAAATCTCTCCTTCAACTCACACATTAAATTAGTCTCTAGAAGTGCCTTTTTTCATCTGAGAAAAAATCATAAAGATTAGGAAGCTACATGATGCTGAAAAGTTAATTCATGCTTTTGTTACTTCCAGGCTGGACTATTGTAATTCTTTATTATCAGGGTGTCCAAACAACTCTTTAAGAAGCCTCCAGCTGATCCAAAATGGTGCAGCCAGAGTTCTGACAGGTATTGACAAAAGAGATCACATAACTCCTGTAATGGCGTCGCTCCATTGGCTGCCCGTTAAATTTAGAATATTTTTTAAAACCCTTCTTTTGACCTACAAGGTCCTCAGAGGCCTAGCTCCATCCTACCTAGAGGAGCTAGTGATACCTTATCAGCCCAATAGACCGTTCCGCTCTCAGAATGCTGGTCTACTTGTGGTTCCCAGAGTTTCTAGGAGTAGAATGGGGGGCTGAGCATTTAGCTACCAGGCCCCCCTGCTATGGAACCAGCTCCCTGTCCAGGTACGGGAGGCTGACTCCATCGCTACTTTTAAGATCAGACCTAAAACCTACCTCTTTGAAAAAGCTTAT